>NC_057806.1:688033142-688333142 GCF_018294505.1 Triticum aestivum | reverse complement strand
GTGACCATCAATACGGTACAAATTACATATAGCAGCGCTGGACTCGTCTAACTGCGTTCGTGGTCTTGACGACCTATCAAATGCTTTAGTTGGTGAGGCCGTTTTTAGTGTGCGGTTGCCAAGGCAGGCGCATTCTCTTCGGCGCGCAAAGATCGCTTAATACTTCTGTTCACTGTAATGATGCCGCGTGGACCGGGCATCTTGAGTGTCAGGGAAGCGTAATGTGGTATTGCATTAAAGCGAGCAAAAGCTTCGCGTCCAAGTAGTGCTTGATAGCCACTTTGGAACGGAGCGATGTGGAAGGTTAAATGTTCGCTACGGAAGTTATCGGGAAAGCCGAATATAACCTTTAGTAGCAGGGAGCCCATGCAATGAGCCCCTGGGCCTGGCGTTACTCCTTTAAAGGTAGTATCGCTATGGCAAATTTTCGTTGGGTCTATCCCCATTTCGCGGATTGTATCCTGGTATATCAGGTTGAGACTGCTGCCGCCGTCTATCAGGACTCGTGTGAAGTGGTATCCGTCAATTATTGTGTCTAATACCAGGGCAGCCCATCCTGCACGCCGGATACCTGCTGAGTAATCACGATGGTCGAAAGTGATCGGTTGAGACGACCAGTGGCAGGACTCCGCGGTGATATGCTTTTGGGCATATTTTTCTGGGAGTGTCGTTTTGTTTCTCCCCTTGATCACGTGTAACACGTTTACTGTTTTGACTTCTGGTGGAAATTTCTTTTGTTCCCCAGTGTCTTGCTTGAGAGGCTCATCCTCGTGTTCGCTTGGTGCATCCTCCCCCTTGTGTACGGCGTGGAGCTTGCTGGACTGCTTGAAGACCCAACATTCTCTGTGGGTATGGTTAGCAGGTTTACCAGGGGTGCTATGGATCTGACATATTTGGTCCAGAATTTTGTTTAGGCTGGACAGTTCGTCTCTGGCGCCTTTAGAGGGCGGCTTTTGCTGACCTGGCCGAGAGCTTTTGAATCCGGCGTTTACTGCCGTGCTCTTCGTGCTGTCTCCTTTACTCTGGCATTTGTTATTGCTTTTGCACCGTGATTTCCCGTTTCCATCTCTAACTTCAGATGTACTGGGGTCGCTGGTGTTGCATCTGGCTAGCCAACTGTCCTCACCCGCGCAAAAGCGGGTCATGAGGCTTGTTAATGCTGCCATTGTTCTCGGCTTTTCTTGGCCGAGGTGTCTTGCAAGCCATTCGTCACGGACACTATGCTTAAAAGCTGCCAAGGCTTCGGCATCCGGACAGTCGACAATTTGGTTCTTTTTAGTAAGAAAGATGTTCCAAAGCTTTCGGGCTGACTCTCCGGGCTGTTGAGTTATATGACTCAAATCATCCATGTCCGGAGGTCGGACATAAGTCCGTTGAAAATTTTCCCAAAAAGCGTCTTCGAGCTCTTCCCAGCTTCCAATGGAGTTTTCGGGGAGGCTTTTAAGCCAGTGACGAGCTGGCCCTTTGAGCTTGAGGGGTAAGTACTTGATGGCGTGGAGATCATCTCCTCGAGCCATATGGATATGGAGGATATAGTCCTCAATCCAGACCACAGGGTCTGTTGTTCCGTCGTATGCCTCTATGTTTACGGGTTTGAATCCCTATGGAAATTCATGGTCCAGCACATCATCGGTGAAACATAGGGGGTGTGCGGCACCCCTGTATCTTGGTGTACCGCGTTGTTCGGATGTTTGTTGTGTTACATCGTATGCTGGGGCGCGCTTGCATGGTCCATAGATGGATCTGGTTGCGCCGTCCTTTTGGTGCGACCCCTCGCGTGGATCGCGTATTGGCTTGTGGGTGGCGTTGTTTGCCGCTCTATGTTGGCCATGAGGTCGTCTATCCGGCCAGGTGGCCGTTTTGATTTTTGGTTGTGGGGGGTCTGAGGCCTCCTCATCGAATTCAGGTAGCAACTTCCGCTTTGGGTAGCTCTTGGTGGGGCGATTGCCGCCGTACTTCGCTGCTGTGTTGAGTACTTTACTCCATCTGATTTGGAGTGTGTCCTGGGCAGCCTTGAGCCTTTGCTTCTGCTTTTTCAGACTCCTCGCGGTGGCAACAAGCCTTTGACGGGCATTCTGCTGCTCCGGGTGCCTGTCCGGCGTTATGTCGTCCGGACTATTATCTTTGACAGAATTGGTTTGTTCGGTTTGATTCTCTGTATTGCCGTGGTCCGGCAGTGGTTCGCCCTGCGCCAATGCTGAGTCTGTATGATCGTTATTTCTGCTGAGGCGGGATTTGGGGCGGCGCTTGCGCCACCGCTTTGACTGCTTCTCGAGGGAACAAGCCTTCGGTGTGTCCTTCCGTTCCTCGTCGTCGTCTTCTTTTGGTGTGTCCACCATGTATACGTCGTATGATGAGGTGGACGTCTAGTGCTCTGTGGGTGGTGGTTCCTCTTTGCCTCCCACATCGTCGTCCATACTGTCGATGTCTTCGGAGTCGAAGTCGAGCATGTCGGTTGAGTCATCGACAGTGGCTATTAAGTGGGTGGTGGGTGGGCGTCAAATTTCTTCGTCGTCCGCATCCCAATCCTATTGGCCATAATCCGTCCAGGCCTATCCTGGCAAAGAGAGAGATCTTAGTGAATTCAGAATGTCACCTAAGGGCGAGTGCTCAAATATATCTGCGGCGGTGAATTCCATGATCGGCGCCCAATCGGATTCGATTGGCAGGGGCGCGGGTGGTTCGGAGTTAGAAAAAGAGTCCGGCACCTTGGAGTCACGGGCTGCGCAGAGGATTATGCTGGTGTTTGGCTCGATCGCCATTGAGACTGCAGCCTCTGAGGCGGTGTCTAACCACCCGTCCTTGATTGGCGCAGTTGGCTCTGAGCTAAGGGTCGGAGCTGATGCGGGCGTGGCCTCTAGGGTCCTAATATGCTAGGTGTTCAATATTAATAAAACAATTCTTATGAGTGTTTTGAATACTAAGAGAAGTTTGATGCTTGATGATTGTTTTAAGATATGGAGGTAATAATATCAAAGTCGTGCTAGTTGTGTAGTTGTGAATTTGAGAAATGCTTGTGTTGAAGTTTGCAAGTCCTGTAGCATGCACATATGGTAAACGTTATGTAACAAATTTGAAACATGAGGTGTTATTTGATTGTCTTCCTTATGAATGTCGGTCGGGGACGAGCGATGGTCTTTTCCTACCAATCTATCCCCCTAGGAGCATGCGCGTAGTGCTTGGTTTTTGATGACTTGTATATTTTTGCAATAAGTATGTGAGTTCTTTATGACTAATGTTGAGTCCATGGATTATACGCACTCTCACCCTTCCATTACTGCTAGCCTCTTCGGTACCGTGCATTGCCCTTTTCACATTGAGAGTTGGTGCAAACTTCGCCGGTGCATCCAAACCCTGTGATATGATACGCTCTTTCACACATGAACCTCCTTATATCTTCCTCAAAACAGCCACCATACCTACCTATTATGCCATTTCCATAGCCATTCCGAGATATATTGCCGTGCAACATTCCACCATTCCTTTTATCATGACACGCTTCATCATTGTCATATTGCTTAGCATGATCATGTAGTTGACATAGTATTTGTGGCAAAGCCACCATTCATAATTCTTTCATACATGTCACTCTTGGTTCATTGCATATCCCGGTACACCGCTGGAGGCATTCATATAGAGTCATATCTTGTTATAAGTATCGAGTTGTAATTCTTGAGTTGTAAGTGAATAGAAGTGTGATGACCATCATTCATAGAGCATTTTCCAAATAAAAAGAGAGAGAGAGAAAGGCCAAAAAAGTCCAAATAAAAAATGGATAATGCTACTATCCTTTTTCCACACTTGTGCTTCAAAGTAGCACCATAATCTTCATGATAGAGAGTCTTTTGTCTTGTCACTTTCATATACTAGTGGGAATTTTTCATTATAGAACTTGGCTTGTATATTCCAACAATGGGCCTCCTCAAGTGCCCTAGGTCTTCGTGAGCAAGCAAATTCGATGCACACCCACTTAGTTTCTTTTGTTGAGCTTTCATACATTTATAGCTCTAGTGCATCCGTTGCATGGCAATCCCTACTCCTTGCATTAACATCAATCGATGGGCATCTCCATAGCCCATTGATTAGGCTCATTGATGTGAGACTTTCTCCTTTTTTGTCTTCTCCACATGATCCTCATCATCATATTCTATTCCACCCATAGTGCTATATCCATGGCTCGCGCTCATATATTGCATGAAAGCTTATAGGTTTGACATTACTAAAGTATGAAACAATTGCTTGGCTTGTCATCGGGGTTGTGCATGATGAGAGCATTCTTGTGTGACGAAAATGGAGCATGACTAAACTATATGATTTTGTAGGGATGAACTTTCTTTGGCCATGTTATTTTCAGAGGACATAATTGCTTAGTTGGTATGCTTGAAGTATTATTATTTTTATGTCAATATGAACTTTTATCTTCAATCTTTCGGATCTGAATATTCATACCACAATTAAGAAGAATTACATTAAAATTATTCCAAGTAGCACTCTGCATCAAAAATTCTGTTTTTATCATTTACCTACTCGAGGACGAGCAGGAATTAAGCTTGGGGATGCTTGATACGTCTCCAACGTATCTATAATTTTTGATTGCTCCATGCTATATTATCTACTGTTTTGGACATTATTTGGCTTTATTATCCACTTTTTTATTATTTTTGGGACTAACCTACTAACCGGAGGCCCAGCCTAGAATTGTTGTTTTTTGCCTATTTTAGGGTTTTGAAGAAAAGGAATATCAAACGGAGTCCAAACGGAGTGCAACCTTCGGGAACATGATTTTCTCACCGAACATGATATAGGAGACTTAGACCCTACGTCAAGAAACAAAGGAGGAGGCCACGAGGTAGGGGGGCACGCCTACCCCCCCCCCAGGCACGCCCTCCACCCTCGTGGGCCCCCTGTTGCTCCACCAATGTACTCCTTCCTCCTATATATACCTACGTACCCCCAAACGATTAGATACGGAGCCAAAACCCTAATTCCACCACTGCAACTTTCTGTATCCACGAGATCCCATCTTGGGGCATGTTCCGGAGCTCCGCCGGAGGGGGTATCCATCACGGAGGGCTTCTACATCATCACCATAGCCCCTCCAATGAAGTGTGAGTAGTTCACCTCAGACCTACGGGTCCATAGTTATTAGCTAGATGGATTCTTCTCTCTTTTTGGATCTCAATACAATGTTCTCCCCCTCTCTTGTGCAGATCTATTCGATGTAATCTTCTTTTTGCGTTGTGTTTGTTGAGACCGATGAATTGTGGGTTTATGATCAAGTCTATCTATGAACAATATTTGAATCTTCTCTGAATTATTTTATGTATGATTGGTTATCTTTGCAAGTCTCTTCGAATTATCAGTTTGGTTTGGCCTACTAGATTGATTTTTCTTGCAATGGGAGAAGTGCTTAGCTTTGGGTTCAATCTTGAAGGATTACATTGAATCTCTGTGCTTCAGTGTCATCCCTGGATCAGTAATGCAGACACGCACAGTACTTGAATGATTTATAACAGAGTAGCAATCACACCCTTATTACAACGAGTGTGTAAAAAGAGAACTTATTACAAATAATATGGCTTAAGGCCATCTAATAACGATAACAGCGGAAGGCTTTGAAGATAAGTGAGTCCATCAACTCCAACGGCATCACTGAGTATAGAACCACAATCTAAAGCACTTTACTCGTCGTCTGAAAAGTATGCAACATGAACGTTGCAGCCCGAAAATGAGTCAGCACATGGAATATGCTGGCAAAGTAACACATCGAGAGTAATGAACAAAAATAGGCTATACTACATGCATATATGGCTGGTGGAAAGCTCTATGGTTACAGTTTTGCATAAAGCCAATTTTTTCCTACTGCAAAGGAAAAAATTTATTTAACTAACATGGTAGTTGTTAAACATTGAGAGTGTAGACACCCTCTCAATCCCAATTAAGCATCGTCATTAAAACCCAACAAAATTAATTAAAGTAACATGATGAGATTCACATGATAATCCAAATACTAGATACTCAAGATGTCCATAACCGGGGACACGGCTAGCCATGATTAGTTTATACACTCTGTAGAGGTTTGCGCACTTTTCCCCACAAGACTCGATCTCCTCCATTGGGATTCTCGCACTACATGGTGTTTGAGAAATGGATGACCGAGACATAGTCTTTCAGAAGCGCTAGCACCTTACGATCAGGTAGACCGTTACACCTACTTTCCCCTACATCTGCTAGTCTACCACTGTAAGTGTTCGCACGACTTAATCAACTATGTTATATCCCATAGTAGCTTGTGGCTGCACACGGAAGTTTCTAGTATGAATAATCTCATGATCCCTTTAAGCCTTGGTGGCGGTCCATAAAGAAAAAACAGGCAATCGCTGGAATACCCAGGTGCCTCAATCCACCCAGATGTGTATTAAAGTTGCCACCTTAAATAAACCATTAATTATCAATCTCACATCTGTCATGGATACACTCACCCAATCCACATCTACTAGCATAGCATGGCAATATAAGCAAACATAGAAGTAACTCCCAAGGGTTTGATAATAACCAGGTGAATAGGTACTACCTCAACTACTTCCCAACCCACAATTTAATTAGATCCTAATCATGCAATGTTTGAGGATTGATCTAATGCAATAAAAACTGGGTAGTAAGAGGTATGATCAAAGTGTTACCTGCCTTGCTGATGATCCGTGAAACCTAGAGATTCGATGTAGCAAGCGGCGCACTCTGGGTACTCTAACGCAAACAAACAAACAAGCATACAATAAGTACTCATTTAATGCACAGGTAAAACTCAAATAAGAGATCTAACCAGAAAGTTTAACTTAAGAACTCTGATTTGCAAAAATAATCAAAACAAACGAAGCGGCGGAAGTCAAACGGCGAAAGAAACAAGCTTCATTTAATAATACGGATCTAAGTCAAATTTTACAGAAGCAAAAACTTGTTTGAGTTGGTCAAACGGAAAGAGGGTTTCGAGACGAAACTCTAGGTGCTTGAATCGCCTGATTCCGATAAACGAGTGAAAAGTTAAACTGAAATGAAAATCAGATCAGAAATCACGATCAGAAATAATCGCGGAAAATCCGAGAAAAAGAAAAAACGACGAACAGGCTAACGAACGAACATTCGCTGTCTATGGCTAAACGACGAAAACCGTTCGTTAAAATGAACGTACGGACGAACGTCCTCTAAATAATTAAACTGAATAAAACCAATCTAAAAAAATAAACCGCGAGTTCTAACGAAAAACCGATTGGTTTTCCGTAGAAAACCAACGCCGGCGGCGGTGGCGGTTCCCGACGACGGTGGCGGTTCCGGCGGGCGGGGCGGCGGCGGCTCGGGCAGCGGCGGCGCGGGCTAGGGTTTTGGTGGGGTGCGGGGTGGGATGAGGGTGGCTTCCCCCGGCTTATAAGGCCGGCGGGCTAGGAGTCCTAGACGGACACGGCCCGGTTAGGTCGGTGGCACGTTTTTTTACAATTCGGACGTGTAGAAAAAGAAAGAAAAGAAATACTAAACGGACTCCAAAAATCCCGAAATAAATTTCGCCGACTTATAAAATCAAGCCGGACAAGGTGAACATTTATTTGGGGCCTAAATGCAATTTTGAAAAACGCGCATTTTTACTAATTCAAATAAAATAGCGAGAAAACATCGAAATAAAATCTTATTTGATTTTTTTATTAAATCCTCCAATATTCCTTTATTTTGGGAAATTCATTTTATTCCCTCTCACTTATTTTTATAATTGTAATTATTGAAGATAAAATAATTAAATCAAATGATCCTATTTTCAAAATTTTAAGACAACCCAAATATGAAAATAACAAAATCCCCAACTGTCTCCATGGGTCCTTGAGTTGCATAGAATTTCAAATTGCATATCATATTTTTTTTGCATTTTGGCTTGATCCTAGAAATTCTAGGACCAAGCCGCAGTTGCCCCAATAGGCAATCGAGCTCCTGAGTTCCTCCAGCCTCAGGAGGTATCGGACTCCACCAACACTTCCGCCCTTGTCGAGTACCCGGTGTACTTCGTCAGCATGGTACTGCGTGACGCACGGGCATGCTACCCCATGCCACAGAAGCTCCTGCTCACGCTCCTTGTTGCCTCACGCAAGCTGCGCCACTACTTCCAAGGCCACTAATGGGAGAAGGTATTCGGTCTTTACGGTATAAATCGGGCCTAAATAGCGCCCTCTGTAAGAAGCCCCTTGTGTCCAGGTACGTGCATTATTCTGACGTGGCCACATGCCAAGACGTCAGCATCCTTCTCAATTGTACTGAGAATTCGAGGGATGTGTATCAACAAGAGACAGTAAAAAAGGTTTACGCAGGGTCTTAATCTAAAAAGAATCCTTGGAGCGGGTCCCTGCTGCATGTATGCGCCTGTGTCTCCGTTGTGCCGTATCCTGGATGGGTGTAGCACGATGATCATCTGTAAAAGAGAGGAACTTAGGTGAAAAAGTTGTTGTGCAAAAAGATAGTTTTTAAAGAACCATGTATAACTAAAAATGAGTAGAAATTGCCACTTGTCTGGGCGCATTGAGCCCCTTGTATTTGTAATAGGGGTGTGACCATCAATACGGTACAAATTACATATAGCAGCGCTGGACTCGTCTAACCGCGTTCGTGGTCTTGACGTCCTATCAAATGCTTTAGTTGGTGAGGCCGTTTTTAGTGTGCGGCTGCCAAGGCAGTCGCATTCTCTTCGGCGTGCAAAGATCGCTTAATACTTCTGTTCACTGTAATGATGCCGCGTGGACCGGGCATCTTGAGTGTCAGGGAAGCGTAATGTGGTATTGCATTAAAGCGAGCAAAAGCTTCACGTCCAAGTAGTGCTTGATAGCCACTTTGGAACGGAGCGATGTGGAAGGTTAAATGTTCGCTATGGAAGTTATCGGGAAAGCCGAATATAACCTTTAGTAGCAGGGAGCCCATGCAATGAGCCCCTGGGCCTGGCGTTACTCCTTTAAAGGTAGTATTGCTATGGCAAATTTTCGTTGGGTCTATCCCCATTTCGCGGATTGTATCCTAGTATATCAGGTTGAGACTGCTGCCGCCGTCTATCAGGACTCGTGTGAAGTGGTATCCGTCAATTATTGTGTCTAATACCAGGGCAGCCCATCCTGCACGCCGGATACCTGCTGAGTAATCACGATGGTCGAAAGTGATCGGTTGAGACGACCAGTGGCAGGACTCCGCGGTGATATGCTTTTGGGCATATTTTTCTGGGAGTGTCGTTTTGTTTCTCCCCTTGATCACGTGTAACACGTTTACTGTTTTGACTTCTGGTGGAAATTTCTTTTGTTCCCCAGTGTCTTGCTTGAGAGGCTCATCCTCGTGTTCGCTTGGTGTATCCTCCCCCTTGTGTACGGCGTGGAGCTTGCTGGACTGCTTGAAGACCCAACATTTTCTGTGGGTATGGTTAGCAGGTTTACCAGGGGTGCTATGGATCTGACATATTTGGTCTAGAATTTTGTTTAGGCTGGACAGTTCGTCTCTGGCGCCTTTAGAGGGCGGCTTTTGCTGACCTGGCCGAGAGCTTTTGAATCCGGCGTTTACTGCCGTGCTCTTCGTGCTGTCTCCTTTACTCTGGCATTTGTTATTGCTTTTGCACCGTGATTTCCCGTTTCCATCTCTAACTTCAGATGTACTGGGGTCGCTGGTGTTGCATCTGGCTAGCCAACTGTCCTCACCCACGCAAAAGCGAGTCATGAGGCTTGTTAATGCTGCCATTGTTCTCGGATTTCTTGGCCGAGGTGTCTTGCAAGCCATTCGTCACGGACACTATGCTTAAAAGCTGCCAAGGCTTCGGCATCCGGACAGTCGACAATTTGGTTCTTTTTAGTAAGAAACATGTTCCAAAGCTTTCGGGCTGACTCTCCGGGATGTTGAGTTATATGACTCAAATCATCCACGTCCGGAGGTCGGACATAAGTCCGTTGAAAATTTTCCCGGAAAGCGTCTTCGAGCTCTTCCCAGCTTCCAATGGAGTTTTCGGGGAGGCTTTTAAGCCAGTGACGAGCTGGCCCTTTGAGCTTGAGGGGTAAGTACTTGATGGCGTGGAGATCATCTCCTCGAGCCATATGGATATGGAGGATATAGTCCTCAATCCAGACCACAGGGTCTGTTGTTCCGTCGTATGCCTCTATGTTTACGGGTTTGAATCCCTCTGGAAATTCATGGTCCAGCACATCATCGGTGAAACATAGGGGGTGTGCGGCACCCCTGTATCTAGGTGTACCGCGTTGTTCGGATGTTTGTTGTGTTACATCCTATGCTGGGCGCGCTTGCGTGGTCCATAGATGGATCTGGTTGCGCCGTCCTTTTGGTGCGACCCCTCGCGTGGATCGCGTATTGGCTTGTGGGTGGCGTTGTTTGCCGCTCTATGTTGGCCATGAGGTCGTCTATCCGGCCAGGTGGCCGTTTTGATTTTTGGTTGTGGGGGGTCTGAGGCCTCCTCATCGAATTCAGGTAGCAACTTCCGCTTTGGGTAGCTCTTGGTGGGGCGATTGCCGCCGTACTTCGCTGCTGTGTTGAGTACTTTACTCCATCTGATTTGGAGTGTGTCCTGGGAAGCCTTGAGCCTTTGCTTCTGATTTTTCAGACTCCTCGCAGTGGCAACAAGCCTTTGACGGGCATTCTGCTGCTCCGGGTGCCTGTCCGGCGTTATGTCGTCCGAACTATTATCTTTGACAGAATTGGTTTGTTCGGTTTGATTCTCTGTATTGCCGTGGTCCGGCAGTGGTTCGCCCTGCGCCAACGCTGAGTCTGTATGATCGTTATTTCTGCTGAGGCGGGATTTGGGGCGACGCTTGCGCCACCACTTTGACTGCTTCTCGAGGGAACAAGCCTTCGGTGTGTCCTTCCGTTCCTCGTCGTCGTCTTCTTTTGGTGTGTCCACCATGTATACGTCGTATGATGAGGTGGACATCTAGCGCTCTGTGGGTGGTGGTTCCTCTTTGCCTCCCACATCGCCGTCCATACCGTCGATGTCTTCGGAGTCGAAGTCGAGCATGTCGGTTGAGTCATCGACAGTGGCTATTAAGTGGGTGGTGGGTGGGCATCGAATTTCTTCGTCGTCCGCATCCCAATCCTATTGGCCATAATCCGGCCAGGCCTATCCTGGCAAAGAGAGAGATCTTAGTGAATTCAGAATGTCACCTAAGGGCGAGTGCTCAAATATATCCGCGGCGGTGAATTCCATGATCGGCGCCCAATCGGATTCGATTGGCAGGGGCGCGGGTGGTTCGGAGTTAGAAAAAGAGTCCGGCACCTTGGAGTCACGGGCTGCGCAGAGGATTATGCTGGTGTTCGGCTCGATCGCCGTTGAGACTGCAGCCCCTGAGGCGGTGTCTAACCACCCGTCCTTGATTGGCGCAGTTGGCTCCGAGCTAAGGGTCGGAGCTGATGCGGGCATGGCCTCTAGGGTACTGTTTGGCGACAGAGCTAGGTCATATCCATCGTGACAGTGCGGCGCGCCCGGCTGTGACTTGAATCCGTCGAAGATCAAGTTTCCGCGGATGTCGGCCATGCAGTTCAAACTTCCAAATCTGACCTGACGGCCAGGGGCGTAGCTTTCAATCAGGTCCAGATGGCCAAGCGAATTAGCCCGCAGTGCAAAGCCGCCGAATACGAAGATCTGTCCAGGGAGAAAAGTCTCACCCTAGACCGCATCGCTATCGATGATAGTACGAGCCATCAAGCCTAACGGCGACGACAAAGAGAAACTCTCAATGAAAGCACCAATGTCGGTGTCAAAACCGGAGGATCTTGGGTAGGGGGTCCCAAATTGTGCATCTAGGCCGGATGGTAACAGGAGGCAGGGGAAACGATGTTTTAACCAGGTTCGGGCCCTCGTGATGGAGGTAAAACCCTACATCCTGCTTGATTAATATTGATGATATGGGTAGTACAAGAGTAGATCTACCACGAGATCAGAGAGGCTAAACCCTAGAAGCTAGCCTATGGTATGATTGTATGTTATGGTTGTTGTCCTACGGACTAAAACCCTTCGGTTTATATGAACACCGGAGAGGGTTAGGATTACACAAGGTCGGTTACAAAGGAGGAGATATCCATATCCGTATTTCCTAGCTTGCCTTCCACGCCAAGTAGAGTCCCATCCGGACACAAGACGAAGTCTTCAATCTTGTATCTTCATAGTCTAACAGTGCGGCCAATGGAGATAGTTTGGCTGTCTGGAGGCCCCCTAATCCAGGACTCCTCAGGCACAACGAATTCGTCACGTCGAGGCTTGCCTCGTCTTCGGAGGGAGGCATGTAAGTATCATCCTCCTCCTCTCCATCTGCCACTCTCTCAGGGAGGGTTGGCTTCTCCATCCTCCTGCCCTAAATCTTTCTGGAGGGGATTGTTGTCGTCTTCGGCACTGTCCGGAGTGCTATTATCTCCTGTGCCAGTGTCACCGCTTTTGATTTGGCGAGTGTCGGTGTCAAAACCGGCGGATCTCGGGTAGGGGGTCCCGAACTGTGCGTCTAGGCCGGATGGTAACATGAGGGAGGGGACACGATGTTTTACCCAGGTTCGGGCCCTCGTGATGGAGGTAAAACACTGTGTCCTTCTTGATTAATATTGATGATATGGGTAGTACAAGAGTAGATCTACCACAAGATCAGATGGGCTAAACCCTAGAAGCTAGCCTATGATATGATTGTATGTTGTGATTGTTGTCCTATGGACTAAAACCCTACGGTTTATATAGACACCGGAGAGGGTTAGTGAAAGTGCGTTATATCGACTAGAGGGGGGTGAATAGGCGATTTTTATGGAAGTCTTCAAAACGTGGAAGTTTCGAAGACAAACGATAGAAATAAACCTATTACCATGCAGCAGAAGGTATACTACACTTGGAAAACCATAGTCAAGTATTCAATGAAGTGAAAGCACAATGACTAATAGCAGCTAGGCAGTAAGGATCAGGTAGGAAGATATTATGAAGCCAAACAGAACACGCAGTCACTCAGTGAAGACAAAAGATAGTGCAAATGTACAATGACTTCACAAGGACCAACAGTAAGTAAAGGGAAGGGAAGGATGAAACCAGTGACTCGTTGAAGACAATGATTTGTTGGACCAGTTCCAGTTGCTGTGACAACTGTAAGTCTGGTTAGGGCGGCTAGGTATTTAAACCTGAGGACACACAGTCCCGGACACCCAGTCCTGAACACGCAGCTCAGGACACCCAGTCCTCACCGTATTCCCCTTGAGCTAAGGTCACACAGACCTCGCCCAATCACTCTGGTAAGTCTTCAAGGTAGACTCCCAAACCTTCATAGACTTCGTTCACCGACGATCCAGAATGTCTCTTGGATGCTCAGAACGCGACGCCTAACCGGCTGGAGGATTCATAGTCCTCAAGTGTAATAAGTCTTCAGATCACACAGACAAGAAGACTTAAGTGATGCCTAACACTCTTTGGCTCTGGGTGGTTAGGGCTTTATCCTTGCAAGGAATTCTCTCTCAAAGGCTTCGAGGTGGGTTGCTCTCAAACGACAAAAGCCGTACTCTAACTCTGAGAAGCCAACCGTTTATGGTTGTAGGGGGTTGGCTATTTATAGCCACTAGGCAACCTGACCTGATTTGTCCGAAATGACCCTGGGTCACTAAGGAACTGACATGTGTTCCAATGGTCAGATTTCAAACTCACACGGCAACTTTACTTGGGCTACAAGCAAAGCTGACTTGTCCGACTCTGGACAAGATTCGCTCTCATAGTCTTCACTCGAAGACATAGGTTTTGGTTAAGCATCACTTCAGTCATTCTGACTGGTTCTCTTGGACCCCACTTAATAGTACGATGGTTCCTATGACTCAACAAAGAAGAAAAAAGAACTACGAAAGATCTAAGTCTTCGAGCTTCATAGGCTTCATGTGATGTCTTCTCTTGTCATAGTCTTCAATGAGAATATCTTCATATACCACCTTTGACATCAATGTCTTCATACATTTTTAGGGGTCATCTCTGGTAGGAAAATCGAATCAATGAGGGACTTCTACCTGTGTTATCTTGCAATTCTCACAAACACATTAGTCCCTCAACTAGGTTTGTCATCAATACTCCAAAACCAACTAGGGGTGGCACTAGATGCACTTACAATCTCCCCCTTTTTGGTGATTGATGACAAACTAGTTGAAGTTTTCAACGGGGAATATAATATGTGAAATTGTAAGAGGATAGGGAATTGTCTTCGTAAGCTGTGAGGGCTCCCCCTGAAGATGTGCATATAAGTAATTTGCTTTTGGAATGCAAATGCACATGGCAGGTTGTGCTTGTGGAGATCCTCTTCAACTTATGATGACAATCCACTATGCATGTGAAGGTATGTGAAAATAATGACATGCATAATGGAAAATGGACGTCTGCAAAATGATCTAAGTGCGAAATTTATCATCGCACATGCGGAATTTATCTCGCATCACAAAGTGGCAAATAAGTAGCAGATGACCATCGAGTTTAAGTGTTACAACTCAAAGAACCAAATGTATCAAAATGAGAGTTGTAAACACGAAGCAAAATATAAAGCACCCACCCATATGGACCCGCTTGAAGACTATCAAACTCATATGCTTCTCCCCCTTTTGTTAGTAAGGACCAAAAAGGTTTGAAGACATAGAGCATCTACTCGTTCCCATGAAGAGTAGGTGAAGCAGCAGGGTCGTCGGTGGTGTTTGGCGGTGTAGAAGAACTTGGAGCAGTGTCAAAGCGTGCTGAAGGAGGTGGCGGTGAAGTAGCATCCTCTTCATCCTTGATCACTCTGGCATTCACAGTTGCAGCAGAGGAAGAGAACTCAGAGTCTTCAACAGATGGAGTTCGTCGCAGCACTGCCCTTCGAGGAGGTGTGGAGTCAAACTTGAAGCGTTCAGAGAAGCCATCCTCTTGAAGATCATCTTCAGAGCACATAAGCGTCAGCCCTTTCCATGTGCGTCGAGAGGTTTCATGTGCAACAAAGGCATTCTTGGTGGCAAGATTGCGAATGCGGTTAACATCCACCAAGAGGCTTTGCATTTGGCGCTTCAGCTAGTCATGATGCCTATCCTGTTTCTGATGAAGAGCCACCAGAAGCTTTCGGTCGTTGAGAACACGAGTGCGCTTCTTGGGTCGTTGGGAAATTGTGCTATCGGTGGCTTCAGTAAGAGCAGGATGTGGTGCATGTGTAGTTCCGGCCAAAGGATACACACGAGTGACTGCTTAAACTCCTTCAATGTTCTGAGAAAAACTTTGATGCTCCGCATTCTGAAGACTTAGAGGTTCCCTGGAAGGCTGAGGATAAATGGCTTCAGCAGACATATCCACATCAGGCAGAAAGATCCGATGATTGCGAGCAGATGGCTGATATGAGATAGCGGAGTGGAGTTTAATCAGTCGCATTATCCATGGAGCGTAGAACTTCAAGCCAAAAAGATCAGAGCCTGATGCAGCAAGTTGGTGGATGAAGAAATCCTGTGCATTGCAGCATTTGCCATGAAGAATATAGAAGACCAAAGTCTTCATTGCACCTTCCAGCTTGGCATGTGGAGAATGTCCTTTGATGGGCCAGAGAGTTCGCCTTATGATGTGATAAATAGTCCTTGGCAGAGACTCAAGGTCTTCAACAAGGAACTCCTTAGGATATGCAGCATCGTGTGGCAATGGCTTCATCATACTGAGCATCTGACTCATGTTTGGTTCAGGCTTCTGAAAGATGCTCTCCATAGCTTCACTGTGAAGCTAACAGCCAGGTTCGTAGAGATCGCCAGGAGTGGGCAGACCAGTGAGCTCAATAATATCAAAGGCTTTGTCTTCGTGATGAACATTTCCTGTCATCCACTCCAGGACCCAAGTCTTCGGATCTCTGTTGTATCCACGAATGTGAAGTGTGGCATAGAATTGGAGCAGCAACTCTTCATTCCAGTGCTCTTGGTCGGTGATAAACGGCAGCAATCCAACCTCTTTGAAGCAATCCAGAGCTTCTTCCAGACAGGGCAGACCAGCTATTGCTTCAATGTCAAGACGCTTATGTGGGAAGATGCGACCTTGATTGTATAGAATGCAGGAGTAATAGCTTCGCTGCGGATAGCTCCAGAACCGATCAGAAGATATTCTTTACCTTGAGTAGGGGTTCTTGGAGCTTTTGAAGAAAGTGTTGTCTGCTTTGAAGCCATTGACATTGAAGGATCCGGGTGATGATGCAGGACCTGGAAACCTGGGCAATCTTGGGGTTGGCTTCTGTACCTGAGGCATGTGCTCAACATGATAGTCGAACTGAGGACCAGCAGCAGGCGCAGGAACAGAAGCAGTGGGATCAGTGGCTTCGCTGACTTCTGGTGCTTGGGTTGGTGAAGGCTCCGCATTGGCTTCAGTCATGACAGCGTCAGTGGCGTCGGTGGCAGCCTTAGAATTCTCAACCTCCACCTGATGAGCTGGAGTGTCGGTCACAGTTACGTTCTCCTCGAGAACAGCTTCTTGGTGAGACGGGGGTGTAGCAGCGCTTGGGGTTTCTTCGTCATCGGCTGATGCAGCCGGAATGTCTTCAGCAGCTTTAGCTTCAGACTCAGAGACTGGAAGCCTTGGTCCTTTGCGAAGCCTGCATAATGATGGCGACGCCTGTGGAGTTGGAGTTGGCTGGGCCTCAAAGTCTTCTTCCTCCTGTGCTTGTGGGCGATCAGCCCATGATGCATCCTGAGCAATTGGCGTCAAAGGACGACCAATGCTGATGAGCTCGCTGTGCGTTAGCACAGGCGACGATACCTGTTGGTGCTTGAGCAGAGGAAGAACTGCATCATCTTCAACATGGTCATGGTGACCAATGTCTTCAGCAGCAATGGGATCAGCTGCTGGAAAGTCGTCAGCTTCATGACCCTCTGTGAAAGCAGGCTCATGGACAGTCAGTTGACGCTCTTGATGTTCAGCGTCAGGGCGAACCATGGAGATGGGTTCAACAATAGGTGCTCCATCAGCCCTCTTCCATCAAATCCATTCTGAAGAAAGCATCCTTAACTCAGCACGGTGACAATAGCATTAGCGGGCGATGACATCACGGATAACCGGGTTTCTGCTCTTGTCATTCCATGAACTATCATTCCATAGTTGATATCTCCTGCCTTAGGGTTTTCCTTGACAGAACTTTGAGTTCTCATGCTCCTTGTTTCAGTCTTTCTCCGATACACCTTGATCTCGGGTATTGACAACTTCCATAGTCTGCCAAGTTCCATAAGGGTAGCCTTCCTAGGTCATACAAATCTAGGAATTCTTCAGAGCCTTCAAATTCTACTTGTCTTCGGTCTTCAACCGTTGTAGTTTCCATTATTCAGATGCACGGAAAACACTCTTCATTCCGAAGTGGTCTTAGTTGTCCAATATCTTGTACTTCTTGGAGTGGTCTCATCAACCTAATCTTCGTGTGGTTAAAAGGGAAAAAAAGGTATGGTCTCACTAGAATGGAATTTTTGAATAAGCTCAGAAGAGAAGAGATGTAAAAGATCTTTTGAAAGGGAAAGTTGTAGAGAAAAATCTTTGCTATGGGCTTGCCAGTTTCTAGGGTCACGTCCTACAGTCAATGTGTGCTCTGATACCATCTTGTAGCGACCCGATCCGAATGGATCAAGTCTCTGTGCTTAAGTCTCATCCCTGGATCGGTATGCTGACACACACAGTATTCGAGGATTTATAACAGAGGTAAATCACATGTATAAAGTAACGTAAATACTATTACCTTGATCCAAACTAGCGGGGTGGCCGCGCATTTGCGCGGCTAGACTTTCTATATGTTTTATTTGTAAAGATTATTAATTGCACAATCATATGTTATTTGAAATATACACACCATAATTATATTTTTTTCATAATTCAATATATACCATAACTAAATATAAATCATATCACAAGATGATCTTGTCTGATAGATATATTTGGGTTGATGTTTAAATCCCAACAACAAATGATCGATGCCATAAGGATCCGCGACTGGTTTTCCAAAATCATGGCCTTTCATAATGGCCATTCCCTCTTTTGACTCCCCATTCATATATGTTTATGTTCCCTCCTTGGTTTCCCGTTAATCAGTGCACATCATCCTATTATAAATGGCAGTTGGTATGACGGCAAGCCTATTAATTGCTATGCCACGTCTCATGTGTTGATAGATATAGGATAATGCAGTATGGACAATATTATCTCAAACTACCAGGGCAAACACATTCTCTTACAACACCATACAATGTTATTTTTTCTAACCGTGACTACTATATATGTGTTTCGGGAATGACTTATATTTATTCACAATAGCCAAAAATACCTTATTGGATATTCCATATGAGTTCTTGTTAGATTTTGCTATGGCATTCTCTCCCAGCTCCCCTCGTCAATTTTTTTCTTTATTATGCTTGTGTTATTTTTGTTATCTCGTTGGCCATCCACGCTATATAATATAGTTATCAATGATAAAATGGTGCCAAAACTTTTTGAACTATTTTTTCCTAACTCATAAAGGGAGGCTAAATCTCTCTGGTGGCGGAGTCGACATAGAATATCATCTCCTTTCCCAAATGATTATGTGTTCATGTATATCAGAAAATCAGACTGGTCTTGCATTTTTCTGTAAAAAAACATAAATATTGGTGTACCATCATTGGAATTTTCTATTAATTATTTTGTTTCGTGCGTACATTCGACAACTTGTCCCTTTAATTTACAGAATTGGCATGCTTTGTTGTTTCCAAAATTTTAGTGGAGGCACAATACCAATATGCTTCCTTCATATGACACACGAATCAAGTATATATTTCATATTTTATCCGAATAGATTTTTCTACTATTTCTTCCGAAAAAAATAGATTTTTACTATTCACATATATAATAATTTAGAGTCAGAACATAATTTAGATTTTATTTTACCTGGTGTTAAAGATTTGCTCTCGATTAGTTTCTAAACAAACTTGTGACTGAGACTAAGCAAATATGTATGGCGGAAGAAAATGTGAATCGGGGAAGCGCCCGCTAGCTAATTTGAGGATCATTAATACCTGTCGTGATGTCACTATATGCAATAGGGCGTTTAAGCTCCTACATCCTAACAACTTTTGGAGCATGGGTGCTTGTTTGTTATGGATACAAACATGTTTTTTACATCTTGGAAAATATACTGCTGTTGTATAGACTTCTATGCTTAATCACATAACTATAAGTACTTCCAAAACACATGTATATTCCAAAAAAACACATGCACATCGATACATCCGAAGTACATTATAAAAATGTTTTCCCACAGACCTAGTATAGAATGAAATTTGCAAAGCTTATTTTACCTTTATTTCTCTTTGAATTATAGGAAAAGTAACCCGCAAAAAAAGATTATAGGATAAGTTTCATATATAAAACCGCGATTGTTAATTATTTTCATGTAAATATATTTAGAAATTCCACTATTTATTTAAATTTAAGAAAAATGATCTAACTTCCTATAAGTGAATTTATTTAGCTATTTCGGAGAGTTCGAAAGGGTGAACATATAGCACTGGCTAGTTCTTAACTACAACACTAATTGTACGTAAGGTTTGATCAGTTGGGCTGCTGACATCATGTCCGGCTGGTTGTTCGTGTTTGGGCTTCAGCGTGCCAATGCGTACGTTCGTACTCTTTGATTGACTTTTAAGAAGCCAGCCCAAACCATTGGCAATGAATATATTTTTTTTCTTGCTAAAGGCTCTGATTGGATTGATAGAGTCGTACAGGATACAAACACTTCGTTTTGGTAAATTTCGCCAATGGATTTTGATTGGTTCTCACAGGGCTGTAGGCTTGATTGTGGCCGTATTATGTTCGGACAATTCTTTCTCTCTTTTTTTCAAGTTGGAGTCTTCCTTCGTTTCTTTTTTCTTGGACTTCCTTTGTTGGTTGTCGTACATTGAATTACTACTAAAGGTAAGTTTATGTCTATTCTCAAAAAAAGTAAGCTTATGTCTGATCGTGTCAAGACTGATTTTTTTAACGAAGGCATATATATCAGACCACTTACCTGTTGAATTATTCGTACGTGACACACATCACATGTCCAATTGTTTGGATCTCATAACATTTATATGTAACGCGACATCTTTTAAATCTCAACCGTTAATATTTACTATTGACGACCGAGATAATTCAGTCTATGTGGGTTAACATGCTTTCTTATTTGTTTTCTATCTTAATTATATATAATAGATAGCGGAAGTAACAAGGTTGTGGATTCCCATCAACACCAACGGCAAAGTTGAGTGTAGAAATCGTAACTCTAACGTATCACTTACTCGTCGTAAGATAATCCTGCAACATGAAACGTTGCAGCCACAGAGGGTTAGTACATTGAATGTACTGGCAAATTCACACCATAGAGAATGATGAATAAAGGCTATCACTACATGCATATTTGGCTGATGGAAAAGCTCTATGGTTATAAGGTTTTTGTGAAAAGCCAATTTTTCCCTACTGCAAAGGAATAAATTTTATTTAACTATCATGGTGGTTGTTAAACATTGAGAATGGTTGACAACATTCTCAATCCCAATTAAGTAACATCATTAAACCCATTAAAATTAATTTAAAGTAACGTGATGAGATTCACATGGTAATTCAAGTACTAGATACTCAAGACGTCCATAACCAGGTACACGGCTAATCATGATTAGTTTATACACTCTGCAGAGGTTTGTGCATTTTTCCCCACAAGACTCGATCTCCTCCGTTGGATTTCTCGCACTACATGGTGTTTGAGAAACGGATGACCAAGACATAGTCTTTCAGAAGCGCTAGCACCTTACGATCGGGTAGACCGTACCACCTAAATCCCCTACATCTGCTAGTCTACCCTGTAAGAGTTCACACGACTTAATCAACTATGCTAGATCCCATAATAGCTTGTGGCTGCACACGGAAGTTTCTAGCATGAATAATCTCATGATCCCTTTGAGCCTGGGTGGCGGTCCATAAAAAACAGGCAATCCTGGTCTACCCAGGTGCCTAGACAGGCAATCCTAAATAACCAGGTGCCTCAATCCACCCAGATGTGTGTTTAAGTTGCCACCTTAAGTAAACCATTAATTAACAATCTCACATCTGTCATGAATACTCTCAGAACCAGTCGACATCTACGAGCATAGCATGGCAATATAAGCATAACGTAATAGTAACTCTCAAGGTTTAAATGCAGGGTAATAGGTTCCTACCTCATCAACTACTTCCGAATACCCACAATTTAATTAGATCCTAATCATGCAATGTTTGAGGTTGATCTAATGCAATAAAACTGGGTAGTAAGAGGTATGATCAAAGTGTGAACTTGCCTGCAATGTTGATGAAGATGATTCGCACTCAAAACTCCTGATAGATCTACTCGTCACATTCCGGTCAATCTATCGTAATCAAGCAATAGTAACCACACATGAGCAATCACTCAAAAGATCAGAAAGATCGAAGAAGTCGATTCGGAAAACATGAAAACCAAGCAAATAGCTCTTGCAACATAAACAATTTCTAACAGTACCAAAATTATGTGAATTTGGCCTTATCAGAATGTTTAGGTCAAGAGCTTCGATTTGCAAAAAGAATCAACTCAAACGGAGTTACGAAACTCAAGTTATGATCAAATGAAGTTTGAATTCAAATCTGATCTAGTTCAAATTTTAAAACTTTCAAAAACATGTTTGAGTTGGATTACTGGATATAAGAGATCATAACGAAGATGTGGGCGTTGGTTTCGTTGAATTTGGATAAACGGGTAAAAAGTTGTAGAGGTTTGAAGCAGAGGGACTAATCTGTAAAAGAAATACTACAAAGAGGTCCCTGTGTAAAACTAACAGAAAAAGAAAAAAACTAAAAATTGAACGTTCGCTAACTAGTTCATAAATAGAGAACATTCTCTAAATAGATCTAATTAAAAAAACTAAACCGTTCTTTTTTTTAAATGAAAACCGAACCCTAAAATAAACCGGCTAAACCGAGGAAAACCGGATCGGGTTTTGTGCGGGTTTTACCGGTTCGCCAAATAAAACCGATGGCGGCGACGAACAGACTCCGGCGAGGCGGCGCGGCTCCGGCGAGGTGCGGGAGACAGCGGGTGCGCGGGGTGACGCGGGGCGGCACTAGGCGACGGTGCGGCGACGAGCACCGAGGCGGGGCGGCGAACTAGGCTGCGGGGTGGCTCGCTTGCGGTGGCGGCGGCGGCGACTGGAGCAGGCGGCGGCAGCGATTGTCGGCATGGTGCGGTGGCGCGATGCGAGAGGAGGAGAGGGGAGGCAGCGGCGGCGGGATTTATAGGGGGAGGGCGAGGCAATGGCGTGGGCGATGGGCAAGGAGGAGGCCGGGGCGGCCATGGCGGTGCGGCGGCATGCCCGAGCGAGACTCCCGCTCGGGAAGGAGAGGAGCGGCGCGCTGGGCTGGGCTTGGCTTGTTGGGCCGGCCCAGTTCGGCGGGAAGTTTCTTTTTTTTAATAAACATATTTTTTTTCAGAGAACTAAAATAATAAAAACAAAATAAATAAAAATATTATAGAGGCATATAATATATCAAAATTTTCAGAAAAAGATTTTCTACATGGTGAACATTTTTCTTGTATTTAATAAAATACACATAAATTCTAATAATTCAAACAGTGCTACTGGTCTATTAAAATCCAACAAAAAAACATTTTAAAATACCAAAATGATTTCAAATTAATTTTTCTCCAATTTTTCTATTGTAGGGAATCATGTTACCCTATTTTCCATGTATTTTATTTTTGGAGAAAAATAATTTGAATAAAACTCAAATAACTCCAAATGGAAAATAAATTCAAAAGACTTTGAATTTAATTCTTTGAAACTCCCAACTCATATTTCATATAATTTGAAGAAGTCATTTTATCTTCTCTCATGAAAATCATTGAGCTGCATGAAGTTTATGAATTGAAATATTTCCAAATGAAATTCAATCATTTTCAAATACCCTTTCATTTAATTTAAATGGAAGAAGTTATATCATCTTCGCTCAAGGTTTTGTATTTGAAAAGAATTTGAATTCATGAAGATCAGAAAGCAAATATGAAAGTTTGGGAAAGTCCTTTTATTCCCTCTCATTTAACTTTCAAAAAGTTTCGAATTCACTCACTTTCAGTCAATCAATCAAACAATCAATCAAATCTATCTATTTAATATAACATTCCAAAATTTAGAATTTTGGGATGTTACAAACCTACCACCCTTAAAATGAATCTCGTCCTCGAGATTCGGAGAGGCTAGCAAGAAAAGGTTAGGGTTTGGGGGTCTCCTCAAAATCCATCAATCCTCACACAGTGTCTGGGGTGCTACCACCCTTAGAAGCATGGTTACGGTTCCATCAAAACTCATATACTCCATCCTTATTCTTGACAGGGCCGGTCTTCTCAGATCGTAAGGATGATTCCTTCTTTGGGCTCTTCCGGTAGTGGCATAGCCTTTTCCTCAATTCTTCTCTCATTTCCTCTTGGTAAGGTTATTCCGAGACTGGGTCTTCTTACCTGACGGGTCTGGCGCCAGTACTAAACAACTAATCGATATCTCATGGTGGTCAACAATTTATGGTTTCTCCTGCAAGAAATGGGTCTGGGTTGATCCTCACCATATAACCTACGGTTGGCAAAAGCTGCCTTGTACAAGGGAAAAATTTCTTATACCATTCTAAGGTTTAAACAGGGTTTTGATTGTCGTCTCTCTACTATAGGTAAGTCACTTAGATTTACCATCCCATATATCAAGGCGAACAATAAGAGTAAGTCGGTATGGTGATCAATCCATCCCGCACCCAAATCATTACCATGTATACAGTTTAGCGAATCTCGCATTCTAACACTCGGTCATCCTCACAAGCATTGCAGAATTTCTCTTGTCGACGAACCAAGTTCGGATAAATCCATAGATTCTGCAAGCCAAACAACCATCTATCGTTCCTTCACAACTCTCAGGTTTTGCGTTACTCCTATAAGGTTGTCTATCGATAAGGGCATATCCTCTTCCAGGGTTTTTCCTTCAGCAAGAATGTGCTTGCTTCTTGGCAGGTCCTGGGCCTGTGGGTTATGGTCCATCTCATCACTTGTAGTCCTTGAACTTATCATCGGGCAACTGATCATTATTCCAACTTCCAACTTCCTAGTATTCTTAAATCCATTCAATTGTATTGTCTTCCTTCCTTCTATTGGCACCAAACTAGGACATGATTACTCAGACTCATCATGGAATTTCCATTGATCCATATTTCCAACATCATACCTCCTTTATATCCAATGGTAACTCATCTCTTCATCCTCATGGGATATCCCTCATATTGAGATAAAAACTTATACTTATGTAGTCCAAATTCCACTTCGTGGAACAGCATTATCCTTTCCAGGGTCAAGCGTCCTTACATGGGAATATTGGCCATCTCTGCATGGCACTTCTTCAACTGGGAACCGTGAAACACATCATGAACTCCTGACAGTCCTTCGGGTAACTCCAACTTGTAGGCCACTTCTCTCATACGCTCCAAAACTCGGTATGGTCCTACAAATCTCGAGGCTAACTTTACCTTAACTCCAATTCGTTTAACTCCTCGCAGAGGGAACACATGAAGACATGCTCTATCTCCAATTTCATAGACTACCTCCTTGCGTTTTTAAGTCTGCATAACTCTTCTGCCTGGACTGAGCTACCTTCAGTCTATCTCGAATAAACTTACATTCTCTTCTGACTCCTTGATCACATTTGGTCCAAACAACTGACGGTCTCCAAGTTCATCCCACATACTCTTGGGGCATCACACATATCGAGACAAAACTCGTATTCATTTTGTCTGAAATCCATTACAGTGTACTACCACCCTTAAAATGCACAAATCTTCCGTAGACCATATTTCTCTTATCCTCAAAAATGGTCAAAATCCTTCTTCATAGAGTAACAACTCATAAAATCCATATCAGTACCAATGATGCTAACTTTATTCATTCTCAAATGATTACAATCTCTCGCTTTTCCGTTACATGTCTCAACTCAACACCTCAATATAAAAAAAAATGTTCTCACTTCTACTACTCCATTTCTTTTGTTGCAAACTCAACTATCTAGCACAAGTTTCCTTCTCCTTGGGGCATTCTCTGGCAAAGTGCCCTGCTCCATTACAACTAAAACATATTACTGCTGGCAAGTATCGAGGTTTCCTTTTTGGGCAACTGTTGAGGTAGTGCCCTGACTCCTTGCACCTATAACATGTGATATGACTCAGGTCCCTCTTGGGCTCCAATCGGTTTCTCTTCCTGGACTTTTCCATGCCAATCAGGGCTTCGATTTCTTGTGGGTCATACTCTACTTCCTCTGTCGGAAATTCTAATAGATCCCCATTCAAACAATTTTGGGAGATGTGTCCTTCTTCTCCACATGAATAGCAAGACTTAGTGCAGGGTTTACTCGGGTCTTTTTAGGCGTGTCCTCCATATCTTCCTTCATCACAGTTTCTTCTAAAAATTTCCATGAGGGCTCCTTTCATTACTTCTTTATTCAGCTGGATGGTTCGTTGTACCATGGGGTAAATGTGACACTGAGCAGGATAGTGGGTAGTCCCTTCACACAAGAAACAAGTAATCTGCGTAGTTGGGTATTCTTCAACTGGGTGACTTCCTTCACAATTTGGGCATTCATCCTTGTGTTCTTTATGGTTGTGTCCTATTTCTCCACAAAGCTTGCATGCACAAGGTTTCTTCATATCCTTTCCATAAGGCTTCAACTTCTGGGAAACAAGCCGAGACTTTGGCAGAGTCAACTTAAATTCTTTCCAAGTGGTTACTCCTTGCCATCCAGTGATGGTTTGGTACATTCTCCACCAAGTAGCAGCACCTCTTTCAAAGCACTGAAGAGCATGCTGGGTCATATCATGTCCAACTATAGGGTTATTAGGGATGGCACCCGCCGGGTTTGGGTACGGGTGGAGCTACCCCATACCCTTACCCGTCGCCCGAAACTTTACCCATCACCCGTACCCATACCGGTCGACGGGTACAACTTTTTCCCATGCCCATCACCCGACAGGGTAAATGGGTACCCGCGGGTAAAATTACCCAGATTTGCAACACATCAATTTGAGCACTAGATAGTCATAAACAACAACTTATAACAACAACACATCTTCATCTTCATACATTTGGGCAGATGTATCATCGACCCATTAAAAAGGAACATCTACTTGGATGTTGGTGCGCTGCAAAAGTCAATGTTCACGTACATGAGTAAATCACATCATCTATATATGAAAAACATATTTCTGCGAAAATAAAATATTTGTATTCAATCATCACACCAAAATTTCATATTTATCATGTATATCATGCATCTCTATGCAGAAATCAAGGGTAATGTGTACTGATGTACATGAATATATTGCAGAACATACATACAAAAGTAATTACTGTTGGAAACAAAATATTCCATACTTAATCGGTCGCTTGCGTGCTGAGCTAGGTGTGCGTGTAGTTTCGACAAATATATTCAAATTGTAAGATAAGGCTCGTTATCATAAAATCATAAACAAAATCGAAACTCACCTAGCCAAAATAGCCTTGCTCGTGTTCTTGTGCGCGAGGTGCCTTGCAGATCGACCATTGCTAAGCAGGCTAGGGCGTCGCTGGTTCACAGATGTCTCAGATGTAGTGTTGTGACGGTGCTACTCCTTGGACCCCGGAGCACGAGGTAGCAGACCTTGACGTCGGCGTTGATTCTTTCCTGGCGCGCGGAGGTGTAAGGCATCATCTGACGATAGGGTTGGGCTTGCGCTTGAGGTAGGCGTGCCATGCTCCTGGCCGTGGTGGTCGCCGAGCTGCAGCTCAACCTCGTGGTTCCCGTCCACGTGCGAGCTCTGGAGGACATGAACGAGGTGGTGGTGCGAGGCAGCAAGCGGCCGGAGGCGCTAGTGGTTGTAGGCGGCAGCGAGAAGATGAGATCGATCTGCTGGCTGCTACGAGCCTGTGAGGTAATTCTGGATGTCAATCACGGTGATATGCCATATAAGGAAGGGGGCAATTCTGGACATCAATCAATCACCTAGATATGCTTTTTTAGAATCAGTCGTCTAGATACGTATCACGTATGGGATTCTGAACGTAGGCTTGTGGCTTCATTGTAGGCTAGCTACGACATTTATGTAAAAGTCATTTAATATGTTGCTAAATAATATTTATTGCCTATTAATCAGATAATATGCGGGTCTATGGGTACATGGGTATGGGTTATACTAAACCATACCCGTACCCGCTATACTCAATGGGTTTTAAATTTTCCTATTTGTGTACCCATGGGTATTTTTCTGACTCGTACCCTTGCCCTAATAGGGTTTTTACCCGCCGGGTACGCGGGTAATGGGTACCCATTGCCATCCCTAAGGGTTATCCTTCATGTGATCCTCCATGTTCTGAATCCATCGGTCTGTCTCCAATTGACTCATCGGTTTAGAAAATATAAGCTCATCTTCATTCATCCTCTATTGGGTCCATGGGTTTGGGGTGGGATAAGAGAGATAGAGAGGGATACACACAATGCAAACAACAGTTTTAAAAAGACAGATTTTATTGGGGCTGTCGAAAAAAACATCAAACAAATGACAGCTCACAAACATCGCATCTAACATAGGTATATAACAGGGGTTTGGTCTTCTAAAGGTCAATAAATCTTCAACGTTGTCTAACTCTTCAAGTCTTGTTCATTCCTCCAATGGCTTCTTCCAATCATGCTTGTCTTTCTCAAGTTCTTTTGCCAGATCAACTCTGTTGACGTGAAGTCTCTCGTGACATCCTTTAATATTCCAGAGTTGCATTTCAACTTCTAGGTTTCAACATCCTTCACATGAACCATGGTCCTACTGTCCTTCAGTTCCTAACGAATCTCCAGTATCTGGAGGTTTTGCTCCTCCCGCTTGGCTACTTTTAGCTTTTGGTTCCTGAGTTCTTCACGAAATGCTTCCTTGTCTAATATGGCTTCATGGAGCTCCACCTTAAACTTCTTGATGTACTACTCCAGATCCTGGTGATACACCAGCTAAGGCTAAAACTTCATCTTACTAATAGGTGCTCCATCAGCCCTCTTCCATCAAATCCATTCTGAAGAAAGCATCCTTAACTCAGCACGGTGACAATAGCATCGGCGGGCGATGACATCACGGATAACCGGGTTTCTGCTCTTGTCATTCCCATGAACTATCATTCCATAGTTGATATCTCCTGCCTTAGGGTTTACCTTGATAGAACTTGAGTTCTCATGCTCCTTGTTTCAGTATTTCTCCGATACACCTTGATCTCGGGTATTGACAACTTCCATAGTCTGCCAAGTTCCATAAGGGTAGCCTTCCTAGGTCATACAAATCTAGGAATTCTTCAGAGCCTTCAAATTCTACTTGTCTTCGGTCTTCAACCGTTGTAGTTTCCATTATTCAGATGCACGGAAAATACTCTTCATTCCGAAGTGGTCTTAGTTGTCCGATATCTTGTACTTCTTGGAGTGGTCTCATCAGTCTAATCTTCGTGTGGTCAAAAGGGAAAAAAGGTATGGTCTCACTAGAATGGAATTTTTCAATAAGCTCAGAAGAGAAGAGATGTAAAAGATCTTTTGAAAGGGAAAGTTGTAGAGAAAAATCTTTGCTATGGGCTTGCCAGTTTCTAGGGTCACGTCCTACAGTCAACATGTGCTCTGATACCATCTTGTAGCGACCAGACCCGAATGGATCAAGTCTCTGTGCTTAAGTGTCATCCCTGGATCGGTATGCTGACACACACAGTACTCGAGGATTTATAACAGAGGTAAATTACATGTATAAAGTAATGTAAATACTATTACCTCGATCCCAATAGCGGAAGTAACAAGGTTGTGGATTCCCATCAACACCAACGGCAAAGTTGAGTGTAGAAATCGTAACCCTAACGTATCACTTACTCGTCGTAAGATAATCCTGCAACATGAAACGTTGCAGCCATAGAGGGTCAGTACATTGAATGTACTGGCAAATTCAAACCATAGAGAATGATGAATAAAGGCTATCACTACATGCATATTTGGCTGATGGAAAAGCTCTATGGTTATAAGGTTTTTGTGAAAAGCCAATTTTTCCCTACTGCAAAGGAATAAATTTTATTTAACTATCATGGTGGTTGTTAAACATTGAGAATGGTTGACAGCATTCTCAATCCCAATTAAGTAACATCATTAAACCCATTAAAATTAATTTAAAGTAACGTGATGAGATTCACATGATAATCCAAGTACTAGATACTCAAGACGTCCATAACCGGGGACACGGCTAATCATGATTAGTTTATACACTCTGCAGAGGTTTGTGCACTTTTCCCCACAAGACTCGATCTCCTCCGTTGGATTTCTCACACTACATGGTGTTTGAGAAACGGATGACCGAGACATAGTCTTTCAGAAGTGCTAGCACCTTACGATCGGGTAGACCGTACCACCTATATCCCCTACATCTGCTAGTCTACCCTGTAAGAGTTCGCACGACTTAATCAATTACGCTAGAGCCCATAATAGCTTGTGGCTGCACACGGAAGTTTCTAGCATGAATAATCTCATGATCCCTTTCAGCCTGGGTGGCGGTCCATAAAAAAACAGGCAATCCTGGTCTACCCAGGTGCCTAGACAGGCAATCCTAGAATAACCAGGTGCCTCAATCCACCCAGATGTGTGTTTAAGTTGCCACCTTAAGTAAACCATTAATTAACAATCTCACATCTGTCATGAATACTTTGAGAACCAGTCCACGTCTACGAGCATAGCATGGCAATATAAGCATAACATAATAGTAACTCCCAAGGTTTGAATGCAGGGCAATAGGTTCCTACCTCATCAACTACTTCCGAATACCCACAATTTAATTAGATCCTAATCATGCAATGTTTGAGGTTGATCTAATGCAATAAAACTGGGTTGTAAGAGGTATGATCAAAGTGTGAACTTGCCTGCAATGTTGATGAATATGATTCACACTCAAAACTCTTGATAGATCTACTCGTCACACTCCGGTCAATCTATCGTAATCAAGCAATAGTAACCACACATAAGCAATCACTCAAAAGATGAGAAAGATCGAAGCAGTCGATTCGGAAATCATCAAAGCCAAGCAAATAGCTCTTGCAACATAAACAATTTCTAACAGTACCAAAATTATGTGAATTTGGCCTTATCAGAATGTTTAGGTCAAGAGCTTCGATTTGCAAAAAGAATCAACTCAAATGGAGTTACGAAACTCAAGTTATGATCAAACGAAGTTTGAATTCAAAACTGATCTAATTCAAATTTTAAAACTTTCAAAAATATGTTTGAGTTGGATTACTGGATAGAGGAGATCATAAAGAAGATGTGGGCGTTGGTTTCATTGAATTTGGATAAACGGGTAAAAAGTTGTGGAGGTTTGAAGTAGAGGGACTAATCTGTAAAAGAAATACTACAAAGAGGTCCCTGTCTAAAACTAACAGAAAAAGAAAAAAACTAAAAAGTGAACGTTCGCTAACTAGTTCATAAACAGAGAACGTTCTGTAAATAGATCTAACTAAAAAAACTAAACCGTTCTTTTTTTTAAACGAAAACCGTACCCTAAAATAAACCGGCTAAACCGAGGAAAACCGGATCGGGTTTTGTGCGGGTTTTACTGGTTCGCCAAATAAAACCGGCGGCGGCGACGAACGGACTCCGGCGAGGTGCGGACGACGGCGGCTCCGCGGGGCGACGTGGGGCGGCGCTAGGCGACGGTGCGGCGGCGAGCAGCGAGGCGGGGCGGCAGACTAGGCGGCGGGGTGGCTCACTTGCGGCGGCGGCGGGGACTGGAGCAGGCGGCGGCGGCGGTTGTCAGCGTGGTGCGGCGGCGCGATGCGAGAGGAGGAGAGGGGAGGCGGCGACGGCGGGATTTATAGGGGGAGGGCAAGGCAATGGCGTGGGCGAGGGGCAAGGAGGAGGCCGGGGCGGCCATGGCGGCCACGGCGTCCATGGCGGTGCAGCGGCGTGCCCGAGCGGGACTCCCGCTCGGGAAGGAGAGGAGCGGCGCGCTGGGCTGGGCTTGGCCTGTTGGGCCGGCCCAGTTCGGCGGGAAGTTTTTTTTAATAAACATATTTTTTCAGAGAACTAAAATAATAAAAACAAAATAACTAAAAGTATTATATAGGCATATAATATATCAAAATTTTCAGAAAAAGATTTTCTACACGGTGAACATTTTTCTTGTATTTAATAAAATACACATAAATTCTAATAATTCAAACAGTGCTACTGGTCTACTAAAATCCAACAAAAAACATTTTAAAAATACCAAAATGATTTCAAATTAATTTTTCTCCAATTTTTCTATTGTAGGGAATCATGTTACCCTATTTTCCATGTATTTTATTTTTTGAGAAAAATAATTTGAATAAAACTCAAATAACTCCAAATTGAAAATAAATTCAAAAGACTTTGAATTTAATTCTTTGAAACTCCCAACTCATATTTCATATAATTTGAAGAAGTCATTTTATCTTCTCTCATGAAAATCATTGAGCTGCATGAATTTTATGAATTGAAATATTTCCAAATGAAATTCAATCATTTTCAAATACCCTTTCATTTAATTTAAATGGAAGAAGTCATATCATCTTCGCTCAAGGGTTTTGTATTTGAAAAGAATTTGAATTCATGGAGATCAGAAAGCAAATATGAAAGTTTGGGAAAGTCCTTTTATTCCCTCTCATTTAACTTTCAAAAAAATTTGAATTCACTCACTTTCAGTCAATCAATCAAACAATCAATGAAATCTATCTATTTAATATAACATTCCAAAATTTAGAATTTTGGGATGTTACAACAACCAGTTTGTATTGTCAGCTTATTTCGGTGCAAGAAAACATGTCCAGCGCTTGGTAGACAGGACCTACTACTGTCCCGAGGCTGAACTAAACTGCGAGGAGCTAAGTCATTATGTTTCATGGCTTGAGGATCTTGATACTGCCAAGACAAATTTTCTTCCTGCATTTAGAAATGTTAGTACTGAAAACGTGCGACCAATAGTGTTCGTAATGAACTACGGTCACATCTATTTAGGAAGGATGGTAAGATTTTTACTATTTGTCCTTAGTGCATCTTTTCCATGCATTATTTTTGAAGCTAAACTTCATTGCTAAGTATGTTACCATACGATGTTCTTCAATAGGGACTCCCGATGAATGTTGTGCCTTATGGGATCGAGACTAAAGGTACCATGAGTATTATAAGCTTACGGCCAAGATATCTTGCAGATTACTTTAGTGCATTCAAGATTAACGACGGATGCTTAATAGTGCAAGACAGGACCAAATGTGTGATGGACAAGCGCAGAGAAGTTCTAGGGGGCAGCAAACAGATGCGCTACCCATGATTAGGAGACAGGTTCATCTGCATGCTCCAACTTGATCAAGGAGGAGAGCTACACATGTTTTATGTTATTTTACCTAAGATAGAGAAGCAGTATAGATTAGCTAGCTAGAAATGAGTTTGAGGATGATGATGTGCTACACTATTACTATGATGATAAAATAGCTAGTGTTGGTGGTAATGACTATGATGATTATCATTAGCTAGTGTTAGTGGTGATTAAATAAATATTGTTGGTGGTAATGACCATGATGATGATTAAATAGCTTGTGCTGGCACATTAGATTCAAGTGGAGGCAACATGTGGTGCACATCGAAAGTACCACTAGTACAAACTGATCAAGTTTGGATTAGTAGTATACTTTTGACATGCACTACATATTGCCTCCACTTGAACCTAATCCACCTTCATTTAACACACTGTTATGGACATAATGATGTAAACCTCATAACTGGTATTGTACCAATATTTGTACGATGGTGCATAAATACACTAAAAATAAAAAAAAATAAAAAAAGAATACTAGTAGCGATGGAGAGAAAACACGCTGCCAGTAGTTACATTAGCAGTAGTGTGGGAGTGAACAAATGTTGCAGCTATTTCTCCTAGCAGTAGCGCATGTGGGCACGCGTTGCTGCTAAGCAATAGCTGTAGTGCCTTATTAGTAGCGTGCCTACCCGCGCTACTAGTGAGCAAAAAACCAGCGCTACTGCTAGGGTTTTCCCTAGTAGTGTTGTGTGCTTTATCACTAAGTAATTTTTATGTGCTGTTCTTGGTTGTTCTCTATCTTTAGTTATGGATATGGAACAGAAATACCAAAAATAATAGTTGTACCTACTACACCAATGGTTGAAGAACCATTCAAAATATATCACACTCCTAAAGCTTTTTAGTTGGATCATCTTCGATACCTTTGTGCTTGTGCTAAAACCCCAACTATCTTAGTTGAGGGCAAATCTTTAGATGAGCATGCTTGTTATGTGCGACACCGCTTATCTCAATAGGGGAACTTTTACTAGATCAAATTTATCATTTACAGTGCTATGCTTGGAATTTATGTGAAATATATGATGTTACTTGTTGTTTTGAAAACCCTAAGAAACACCTCCCTGCCAATGTGAGTTTAGTGATAATGGAATCGTATCTTCGTATGCTAAGGGTGTTTATAATTACTATGATGTTCAACAAATTGAAGAATTTGTTGCTTTTAAGGGTGCTTATGAAATTGCTTCTTTGATTGAAAAGTATGATGCTACTCTTTACAAATCTGAAAAATTTGCCATACTTAAATATTGTTATGATAATTATGCTTCTAATGCCTATGTTAATCCATATATTGAGGACTCCTCCGCTATCCAAGAAGAGACTAATATTTTGCAGGAGTCTATGGAATAAGGAATTGATGAAACTGTGAGCTCATTGGATGAAAAAGCTGAGGAGGAGAGCGAAGAACAAAAGGAGGAAGAGCGGATTGATCACCCGTGCCCACCTTCTAATGAGAGTAACTCTTCAACTATACATTGTTTAATTTGCCTTCGTGCTTACCGAAGGATGATTGCTATGATGACTGTTATGATCCCGTTGATTCTCTTGAAATATCCCTTTTCAATGATGCTTGCTATGCTTGTGGCCAAGATGCCAATATGAATTATGCTTATGGAGATGAACTTGCTATAGTTCCTTATGTTAAACATGAAATTGTTGCTATTGCACCCACGCATGATAGTCCTATTATCTATTTGAATTCTCCCAACTACACTATATCAGAGAAGTTTACCCTTATTAAGGATTATATTGATGTGTTGCGTTTTACTATTACACATGATGACTTTGATAAATATAATATGCATGTGCTTTCTTCTCCTACTTGCAATTATTATGAGAGAGGAACTACATCTCCGCCTCTTTATGTTTCCAACATGAAAAAATTGCAAGAAACTGTTTATACTATGCATTGGCCTTTACTTTGTGTGCATGAATTGTTCTTTTATGACATGCCGATGCATAGGAAGAGAGTTAGACTTCGTCATTACATGATATATGTTGCTTTGTGCTCAGTACTAAATGCCAAATCATTGCTAATTCAAATTGGCTTTGATATACCTTGGGATCCGGGTGGACCATTACTTGAGCACTATATGCCTAGCTTAATGGCTTTAAAGAAAGCGCTGCCAGGGAGACAACCCTGAAGTTTTAGAGAGTCATTTATTTCTGTTGTGTGTTTTTATAAAGTTTTAAAATAAAAATATTGTGCCAAGGTTTGCCTTTAGGATGTTTTAGATTACTTGTTGGTTTGTACGGTGCAGGACAGAAACTTTGGTTGTAATGCGCGATTTTACATTTTTTAGTGGAACGTCAAACGGTTCTGAAACTTTTTGCACTGTCTTTCTATAAAAATGTTTTATTTTTCCAATTGTGGTAGAATTGTTTGAGTACCAGATGTATGGTGAATATTCAGATTATTACAGACTGTTCTGTTTTAGACAGATTCTGTTTTTGATGCATAGTTTGCTTGTTTTGATGAAACTATCGATTTATATCAGTCAATTAAGCCATGGAGAAGTTATATTACAGTAGCTACAATGCAAAAACAAAATATGAATTGGTTTTCAACTGTACTTAGAGTAATGATTTGCTTTATTGTACTAACGGATCTTACCGAGCTTTCTGTTGAGTTTTGTGTGGATGAAGTGCTCGAAGAGCGAGGATGTCTCGATGTGAGGAGAAGAAGGAGAGGCAAGAGATCAAGCTTGCGTATGCCCGAGGCACCCCAAGTAAATATTCAAGGAGACTCAAGCGTCTAAGCTTGGGGATGCCCCAGAAGGCATCCCATCTTTCTTCAACAAGTATCAGTATGTTTTCGGATTCGTTTCGTTCATGCGATATGTGCAATCTTGGAGGGTCTTTTGCATTTAGTTTTCCTTTTTGTTTTATGCACCATGTTGGAATGAGATAGTCCATGGTTGATTTATAGAATGCTCTTTGCACTTCACTTATATCTTTTGAGTATGGCTTTATAGAATGCTTCATGTGCTTCTCTTATATCATTTGATTGGATTGTCTGTTTCTCTTCACATAGAAAAATGCCATTTGTAGAATGCTCTTTTGCTTCACTTATATTTGTTAGAGCGTGTACATATCTTTTGTAGAAATAATTAAACTCTATTGCTTCACTTATATCCATTTAGAGAGATGACAGGAATCGGTCATTCACATGGTTGGTCATAAAATCCTACATAAAACTTGTAGATCATTGAATATGATATGTTTGATTCCGTGCAATAGTTTTGTGATATAATGGTGGTGATATTAGAGTCATGTTATTTGAGTAATTGTGAAATTGAGAAATACTTGTGTTGAGGTTTGCAAGTCCCGTAGCATGCACGTATGGTGAACCGTTATGTAACGAAGTTGGAGCATGAGGTATTTATTGATTGTCTTCCTTATGAGTGGCGGACGGGGACGAGCGATCGTATTTTCCTACCAATCTATCCCCCTAGGGGCATGCGTAGTAGTACTTTGCTTCGAGGGCTAATAAACTTTTGCAATAAGTATATGAGTTCTTTATGACTAATGCGAGTCCATGGATTATACGCAGTCTCACCCTCCCATCATTGCTAGCCTCTTCGGTACCATGCATTACCCTTTCTCACCTCGACAGTTGGTGCAAACTTCACCGGTGCATCCAAACCCCGTGATACGATACACTCTATCACACATAAACCTCCTTATATCTTCCTCAAAACCGCCACGATACCTATCTATCATGGCACTTCCATAGCCATTCTGAGATATATTGACATGCAACTTCCATCATCATCATATACATGACTTGAGCATCATTGTCATATTGCTTTGCATGATCGTAAGATAGCTAGCATGATGTTTTCATGGCTTGTCCATTTTTTGATGTCATTGCTACGCTAGATCATTGCACATCCTGGTATATTGCCGAAGGCGTTCATATAGAGTCATATCTTTGTTCTAGTATCGAGTTGTAATATTGAGTTGTAAGTAAATAAAAGTGTGATAATCATCATTATTAGAGCATTGCCCTAGTGAGGAAAGGATGATGGAGACTATGATTCTCTCACCCTGAGCGTCCGCCCGCCTCCACCCGCGCTCTCTCCCACCCTGAGCGTCGCCCGCTGAGGGCCGCGGAGGAGGTGGCGTGCGCCAGCGTCTGCACACGAGCGGCGCTCGTGGGTGAAAGAGAGAGGCGGATGGATGTGGTGCGTTGCGAGATAGAGAGAGAGGGATGAGCAGAGGATAAGGCAGGGTGGAGTGGGTGGTGGGCCAGCCTGGGTGGGTGGTTGTGCGCATGGTGAGAGCGGCGGGTGTGGGCGCTGTGGTTGCGTGCCACATCATCGATCCGTGGGATTGATCCGTGGGGTGTGTTTTCTCTTTGCCGTCTGTGGGTTTTTTTACAGACAGCAAAGAGACATACTTTGCTGTCTGTAGAGAAAAAGCAAACGACAAAGTCTTTGTTGTTTGGGTTTTTTTCTATAGACGGCAAAGTGAGCTCTTTGTCGTTTGTAAAAAATCACAAACGGCAAAGACTCTTTGCCGTCTGCTTTTTTTCTACAGACGGCAAAGTATGTCTTTGTTGTTAGCCATTCTTTGCGGTCAGCCACTGTCGGCAAAATTTGTCTTTGCCGTCAGTCCCGACGAAATGCTGACGGCAAAGACCAGTACTGACGGCAAATCTTCTGTTTCCTGTAGTGAAAAGAGGCCAAAGAAGCCCAAATAAAAAAAGAGGCCAAAGAAGCCCACCAAAACCAAAAGAATGAGAGAAAAAGAGAGAAGGGGCAATGTTACTATCCTTTTACCACACTTTTGCTTCAGAGTAGCACCATGTTCTTCATATAGAGAGTCTCTTGAGTTATCACTTTCATATACTAGTGGGAATTTTCATTATAGAACTTGGCTTGTATATTCCGATGATGGGCTTCCTCAAATGCCCGAGGTCTTCATGAGCAAGCAAGTTGGATGCACACCCACTTAGTTTCAGTTTGAGCTTTCATACACTTATAACTCCTAGTGCATCCGTTGCATGGCAATCCCTACTCCTCACATTGACATCAATTGATGGGCATCTCCATAGCCCATTGATTAGCCGCGTTGATGTGAGACTTTCTCCTTTTTTGTCTTCTTCACACAAACCTCTATCATTATATTCTATTCCACCCATAGTGCTATGTCCATGGCTTGCGCTCATGTATTGCGTGAGGGTTGAAAAGGCCGAAGCGCATTAAAAAGTATGAACCAATTTCTCGGCTTGCCATCGAGGTTGTGCATGATTTGAATCCTTCGTGTATTGTGTGGTGAAGATGGAGCATAGCCAGACTATATAATTTTGTAGGGATGAGCTTTCTTTGGCTATGTTATTTTAGTAAGACATAATTGCATGGTTAGTATGCTTGAAGTATTATTGTCTTAATGTCAAATGATAGACTATTGCTTTGAATCACTCATGTCTTAATATTCATGCCATGATTAGATATATGATAAAGATTATGTTAGGTAGGATTCCACATCAAATATTATCTTTTTTATCATTTACCTACTCGAGGATGAGCAGGAATTAAGCTTGGGGATGCTGATACGTCTCCGTCATATCTATAATTTTTTATTGTTCCATGCAAATATTCTACAACTTTAATATACTTTTCGCAACATTTATACTACTTTTGGGACTACCATATTGATCCAGTGCCAAGTGCCAGTTCCTGTTTGTTACATGTTTTTTCTTTTGCAGAAAATCCATATCAAACGGAGTCCAAACGGGATAAAAACGGACGGATAATATTTTTGGAATATATGTGAAATATGGGAAGAAAATCAATGCAAGACGGTGTCCGAGGGATCCACGAGGCAGGGGGCGCACCTGCCCTCCCTAGGCGCGCCCCTGACCCTCGTGCCCCCCCCCCCCGTAAGGCGGTTACTGCTCTTCTTTGGCCGCAAGAAAGCTAATTTTCGGAGAGAGAAAATCGGGGTGAAGGTTTCAATCCAATCTCGGAGGGCCTCTCGCCCCTCCCATGCCATGGAGGCCAAGGACCGGAGGGGAAACCCTTCTCCCACCTAGGTACAAGGTCAAGGAAGAAGAAGAAGAAGAAGGGGGGCTCTCTCCCCCTCGCTTCCGGTGGCGCCTGAATGTCGTTGGGGGCCATCATCATCACCACAATCTACACCAACACCTCCATCATCTTCACCAACATCTCCATCACCTTCCCCCCTCTATCTACAGCGGTCCAATCTCCTGCAACCCGTTGTACCCTCTACTTGAACATGGTGCTTTATGCTTCATATTATTATCCAATGATGTGTTGCCATCCTATGATGTCTGAGTAGATTCTCGTTGTCCAGTCGGTGGTTGATGAATTACTATGATTGATTTAATTTGCTTTTGGTTATGTTGTTGTCCTTTGGTGCCCATCATATGAGCGCGCGTGTGGATCACACCATAGGTTAGTTGTATGTTGATAGGACTATGTATTAGAGGGCAAGAGTGACAGAAACTTCAACCTATCATAGAAATTGATGCATATAGGATTGAAGGGGGACCAATATATCTTAATGCTATGCTTGGATTTTACCTTAATGAACGTTAGTAGTTGCGGATGCTTGCTAATAGTTCCAACAATAAGTGCATAGAATTCCAGGTCAGGGATGACATGCTAGCAGTGGCCTCTCCCACATAAAACTTGCTATCGGTCTAGTAACATAGTCAATTGCATAGGGACAACTTCGCAACCCTACCACCACTTTTCTACACTCGCTATACTAACTTTATTGCTTCTTTACCTAAACTTCCCCTACTTTTTATTTACATGCACTTTATTTTCTTGGAAACCTATCCAAAAACACCTACAAAGTACTTCTAGTTTCATACTTGTTCTAGGTAAAGCGAACGTTAAGCGTGTGTAGAGTTGTATCAGTGGTCAATAGAACTTGAGGGAATATTTGTTCTACCTTTAGCTCCTCATTGGGTTCGACACTCTTACTTATCGAAAGAGTCTACAATTGATCCCCTATACTTTTGGGTTATCATAGGCACATGCCTTTCAACTGGGCCATATCCCGGTTAAGAGAAAACAGTGCAGGAACAAAACCTTGGGGCCCTGGGAATAAACACATAATGGCTGAGGTGAAGAAAAACAGTGAATTGATTCATCAAGCCATTCGGGAGATTCAAAGTTTGAGGGATCTACTCATGGTTATATTGGATAATACTTCTTCATCACGACCACCATATTCTTCACCACCAAAGGAGAATTTAGTATCGGGTATGGGCACTCCCCTTGGCTTTCGCCAAGCTTGGGGGAGGTGCCCCGGTATCGTATCATCCCACTATCTGTTTGCTTTTACTTATCCTAGTTCGATCATTTGCTTTTAGATGAAATATATTTATTTTGATCATTTCTTCTTTGAGAGTTTTCTTAGTGATCTATCCTTGTAATCGTGTGCAAGTATATAATAAGTTAGTTTGAGTTTTTGCTTTCTTTAGTTTCATGTTGCAAATAAAGAAAAGAAATAAAGAAAGAAAAAGAGAAAGGAAATAAATGAAGAAAGGAAATAAATCAATAAGATTATATACTAATACTATGGTAGGTGATGGCACCACATAATGAAAAGTATAAGTAGAATTTTTTTAGAGATTGACAAACCACTAATAGAAAAAGGGCCATTTGTCCCAGTTCGTAAGGGCCTTCTGTCCCGGTTTTGGAACTGGGACTAAAAGGTCGTTACTAATGCCTTTGGCCTTTAGTCCCGGTTCTTACATGAATCGGGACAGATGGGCCTCCACGTCGCCGCTGCGGCTAGCCCAGGCAGGGGGGCCTTTGGTCCCGGTTGGTGACACCAACCGGGACCAAAAGGCATCCACGCCTCAGTTGTTTAGAGGCTAGGTTTTTTTTCTGAAGGGGGGAGGATTTGGGGGTTTGTATGGTTAATTAAGGTGTTTCATATATTGTGTTAGGTAGCTAATTAATTAATAGAGAGAAGTGTCCTCTCTTATCTCTGTGCTTGGTTGATGCTACGTACTATACGTATAGAGACGCCCTCGACACACTAGCTAGTAAGAAAATGAAGGAAACCATTAAGTACAGAAGTTCGTCATGCATACCGAGAGAAGCGATCGACCTCTCCTTCTCCAAGAGATTGGTCGAACAACAAGTTTTCGTATTATCTATCCGACGCTACTGGCTACATACATATACAATATGTAAGATCTCTTAGAATCCCCTAGCATCGGAAATCAAGTTCCACATGGTATTCACCGACTTTATTGATGACGTGGTCAAGAAAGAATCCCGCCAAATCCTCTTGAATTGTTTTCATGCGATCTTCTGGTAGGAGTTCATTCTGCATCTCCCACGTCTAATTTGAAGAAGGGGGTTAATACATATATATATATATATATATATATGAATGAAACTCAATAGAAATGATGGTGTAATAAAATGAAATTGTGAATATTACTGCTTACGCACATCAAATTGTCTTTTGGAGTAGCCCTGCTTATCTTTGCAAGTCGCGTTGTAGATGAACTCGCACACGTAGTATCCAAAGTAATCATTCCCTTGTTCCTGCCACAAGCACTTTACGAGAAACAATGGTCAATCAAACAAATAATGAAGCATTATAAATGGCATTGATGAACGTTGCTAGAATCAACGGGACTAGCTAGCTCCTTCGACAGTCCCGGAGTTTCTTCGGTGAACTTTTTCCAAACCCTGCAAGATAAAGAAAATAATTATTACTTGAGATACCAGGAAATTAACAAAAAGTTGTCTATATGGTGCGATAATGATCGATTGAACTTACTTGTTGAGAATTTTAGTCATGTCCGCATAGGTCTCGGGATCTTCTCGTCTCGAGTCTAAGACGGTTACTATTCCTTGCTCAAGCTTATTCTCCAGGATAATATAGTGGAAGCTACGCACACATGCATAACTCATCAATTACATTACTATAACCTCGCTCGAGAAATAAGGGAAATGGAATATGCACAAGACAGTATCACTGACTTGAAGTTGTAAGGAAAGAGTATTTTATCTTTATTTTGATTTATTATCAATGATTTGAGCAAGTTGGCCTCAGCATCTTTGGCGTTCTTTTTAACATGAAATTCATCTATGAGATTTGTGTTAATGAACCCAATATCATACATTTCTGCTTTTCTGCACTCGACGATCTTCAATCTGCATAATATAGTGAGGATAATCATATATACATGCAATGAAAGAGCTGAGCTATATATAGAAACTTAATGACAGAAGTAGTACTTACAAACAGTAGAAAGTGACCGTTAATTTATCGAGGGCCTTTTGATTGAACCACTGGAAGAACTCCTCAAAATGGAACAATCAACAAATCAATTCCAACGAGGTCGTGCTCCTCTTTAACTCTTAGATACAAAGTATTTGTCCCCCCAGACTCTTTGCAGGTTTTCATGTACCAATCATGGAATCTTCGCATCATCATTGTTAGAAATTTTTCATCTTTGAAAAAGGCTTCTCGTAATGGTATTGGTGTTCTTCCACCTCCAAGAAATCATAATGTACATCGTCGGGCAGGTAATCTCCAAGATTGTTATAACCGGACACCATCCTCGGATCATTAGCGACGATATCGCTAGACACCTTGAGCGGGGGGCACGATTGGTCCGCTTGTTCACCGAGTTGGGCATTTTTTCCCAACTTGTCGTTCTGCAAACCTTCGATCACTGATAGTACTTCCCGACCGCTCCGCTTCGATATATACCTTTGCAGTAATGCGCTCATAGTTTTTTTCAGCGGAGACTTTGGTGGTTTCCTCAGGGCATCGATAGTGCGCTTTGCTTTCATCGGATCTACCTTCTCCTCCGGAGGTGGATGTCTCTTTGCTTTCACCCCTTCAAAGATGTCCTTCACTTCTTTTCAACGATCTTCACGTTTTCTTCAACGGTCCTCTTGTATGGTAACTTCTCTAGAGGCTTGAGAGGTGGACCGAATCTGTATTGCCTCCCGCCTCTGGCTGTACTGCTAGACGCCGGAGCAGATGGAGCGGTTGCGGCTGTCTTCTTTCGTTCTTGCTTACGAGGTGGAGGATAAGGACTACGACATGCCAGAGCAGCCGTAGTGGTGGCGGGTCTCTTCTGCCCTTGCTGGCGAGGTGGATGAGGCTGGCTGCTCGGGCGCGCCGGCGCAGGCGGAGAAGGAGGTGGAGTGCCGCCACGTGACGGATAAGGAGACTGACTACCCTGATCACTCGACGGAGGTGGAGGCAGAGGAGGAGGCGGAGTGCCCTGACTCGCCGGTGGAGGAGGAGGAGGCATCCAGTTTGGAAGGTTGATAAGCTCCTTCCGCCATATGCATGGAGTCTTCAGAGCAGAACCTAGCCGAGTCTCCCCTTCACCGGTAGGGTGGTCAAGCTCGAGCTCCTCAAATCCCTCCGTTATTTCGTCCACCATCACCCTAGCATATCCTTCTGGAATCGGCCGGCAGTGACAATTTGCGCCAGGTTTAGGAGGTGCAACAGAGCCAACAGCCGCCTTGACTTTCATTTTCATCCATTGCGTCATAAGGTGGCAATTTTGAGAGTCCGTGATTAAGTCCATGGGGTAGCTAGTAGGAGCCATGAAGGCAAGCTCCAGCTGCTGCAGCTCGGTGGAAGCCACGCTGCTTCTCCGCTGAGATGGCGGGGTAGCTTCGGGGAAGCTTCGTCGGGTCACTTGTTGCGATCTTCTTCTCATTGCTCTATTGCTTGTACCCTTGCGTGCAGTGCCTGAATTTGGATCTGCTCCACTTTCTTTCTACTCTCCTGGAATTTGTAACCTCATGCGTCCCGAAACCCAGCCTTCCATGGTACGGAGCCTGGCGTGCCTCGTGTCCGTCCAGGGTGCTCAGGATTCCGGGGGACCATTGTGAGCTTGTCGTTCTCTTTGTCTGGAACGAACGTCCCTTGCTGGGCTGCATCGATATACTCCTGAAGCCTCGTGACTGGTATTCTCATTTGCTCGTCAGTCCAAACGCACTTCCCTGATACAGGGTCCAAGGTTCCGCTAGCCCCGAAGAACCAAGTCCGGCAACAGTCTGGCCACCTCAATGTCTCTGGTTCGACCCCTTTATCAAGCAGGCCATTCTCAGCCTTGGCCCAAAATGGCCGGGCTTTGAGGTAGCCACCTGACCCCGTGCGATGGTGAAGCTTCTTCTCCGCAACATTCTTCTTATTTGTCACTGACATCTTCTTACTCTTGTCCAATGTCTTGTGGGCCACAAATGCGGGCCAATGATCTCTGATCTTCTCATACCGGCCGATGAATTCTGGTGTCCCTTCTTTGTCGACAAATTTTTTCAGCTCATTCTTCCACCTCCTAAATAGTTCTGTCATCTTCGTAAGAGCATGAGACTTGATCAATTACTCTTTAACTGGCTTCTCCGGATCCTCCTCTAGCGGTAGGGTGAAATTTTCCTTCAGCGCGGACCAAAGATCATGTTTCTGTATATCAGGGACATAAGACACCTCAGGGTCTTCTTTAGCCGGCTTCAACCATTGGTGGATGCTGCTCGGGATCTTGTCCCTAACAAGAACCCCGCACTGAGCAGCAAATGCTTCCTTTGTCCGGATGGGTTCAATCGGCATGCCATCGCGGGCGATTTCTATGATCTCAAACCTTTCATCCGAGCGCAACTTTTTCTTCGGGCCTCGTCTCTTTACCGAAGTTGTGCTCGATCCGGAGGGCTAGAAAAAAGAAGAAATACGAGAGTTCATTAATATATGTGTACATACCAAAAACAATTAATGCATCAATTAATATATATATATACCTGGCCGGACTCCGTTCGGTCACCGGAGCCGTCATCACGGTGTCCTTGCACCGGCATTGGGTCACCGGAGCCATCATGATCATGTCCTTCCTCCTCCATTGTTCGATCATCGTAGTCTGCTTCTTCACCCTCTCCTTCCAAACCATCGGTGTCGTTGAGAAACGACAAGACGGCCTCACTTTCGTGTGCGATTATGTCCCCCAAAATCGCTTCTGTTGCTTCGTCTCGGGGGTCCATTGTGTTTGCAAATTTTTACAACATGGCAATTATTATTCAAACATGACAGATGGATATATTAATGGCAAACGTAGAACTAGCTAGCTAATCAAAATAAGGAATCATATTAATTAGTGGCCTCGACGCTGCTTCTCTAGGGTTTGGGGTGGCCTCGATCGGCAACTCTTCAAGTGTTTGGGGTGCCCTTGGCAACGCTTCAAGGGTATGCGGTGGCCTCGACGACACCGCTCTTTTAACTTGGTAAATTTGGGTGACCTCGAGAGAGTTTGTCGGGTAGGGGCATGGTGGGAGGGGGTAGGAGACCTACATCATTTTTTTCTATGGTTTGGGTGTCCTCGAGAGTTTTGGTCGAGCGAGAGGGCCGTGGGGTGCTCCCGTGGTATAAGTTATCATGGTCGAGAGGGGCTATATATATCGATTGCCCATCATGTCGAAGTTATTTTGGAACGGAGTTCCCGATAAAAATTAAGAAAGAGGAAGTAGAAGATAAAAAAGGAGAAGAAGAAAAAAAGGAGAAGAAGAAGGAATAAAGGAGAAGAAGAAAAAAATAGACTCTATTTTTTCTTCTTCTCCTCTATTCCTTCTTTGTCTCCTCTTTTTTTCATCTTCTTAGTTCATTCCTTCTTCCTTTCTTCCTAGCTAGATATATAAAACTTTTCTAAAAAATGTTATCGGGGAGGGGGTATATCGACCTCCCCTCGTGTTGAAATTATCGGGAAGGGGGTATATCGACCCCCACCCCCCCAATCAACATGCATATATAGCTACCACATACATATATACATTGAAAAAAATTACATATATGCAACAAAAACATTAATACACATATGAACAAAAAAATACATATATGAACAAAAACATGCTGTGAACAAAGAAATTAATGTAATAAATCTAATAAGAAATTAATCTAATAAAAAACATGCTCTGAACTTACATATAGCCACATACATACAAATATACATTTTATATATATGAAAAAAAAATCTAATACAAAATAAAAACAGAGCCAGACCGGCGCGGCGGCTCACAGCGGGCGCGTTTGGCGATGGCGACGGCTGGGGAGGAGAGGGCGCCGGCGCGCGGGGGCGGCCCGCGGGAAGGGGCTCGGGCACGGGGTAGGGGCCGGCACGGTGACTGCATGGTCGGGGGCAGGGGCGGCGCGGCGACGGCGTCGGATGCAGGGGCAGCACGGTGACGGCGTCGGAGGCAGGGCGGCGCGCCAACGGCGTTGGAGGCAGGGCGGCGCGGCGACTGCGTCGGACGCAGGGGTGGTGCGGCGACGGGGTCAGAGGCAGGGGTGATGACGGCGACGGCGACGAGGAGCAGCGCTGGGGCGTCGGGCACAAACTGACGGTGAAATTTTGTAATTTTCACAAGTCCAGCTTATATACCCAGACCATTGGTACCGGTTCATAGCACCAACCGTGACCAATGCCACCTTCAGTCCCGGTTGGTGCCACCAACCATGACCAAAGGTCAGTTTTCGGCAGCCCAAAGGGCGGGAAGCGGCGGCCTTTGGTCCCGGTTGGTGGCACCAACCGGGACTAAAGGGGGGTGGCATTGGTACCGGTTGATGTCAAGAACCGGTACAAATGCACCCCTTTAGTCCCGGTTGGTGGCACCAACCGGGACCAAAGGCCCTGTGCTGCCTCGCGTCGCGGCCAAAACTTTAGTCCCACCTCGCTAACTAAGAGAGCTCGAGAGTGGTTTATAAGCGTTGATGCGCCAACCCTCTCGAGCTCCTCTCAACGGCAGGCTTGCGGGCCTAATTTGTCATGATGTGCTTGTGGGTCTACTGGGCCTCCTGTTGGCCTGAATCCTGGCACATGGTTGGGTTTCTAGTCGTATTCAGGCCATGGTGTGATACGTCCATTTTGCATCATGCTTTTATATCGATATTTATTGCATTATGGGCTGTTATTTCACATTATGTCACAATACTTATGGCTATTCTCTCTTATTTTACAAGGTTTACATAAGGAGAGAGAATAACAGCAGCTGGAATTCTGGGCTGGAAAAGGAGCAAATATTAGAGACCTATTCTGCACAACTCCAAAAGTCCTGAAACTCCACGGAACACCTTATAATAAATAATGAAAAATCCTCGCCAAAGATGAAGACCAGGGGGCCCACACCCTTCTCGCGAGGGTGGGGGCGCTCCCCCCTAGGGCGCGCCCCCTGCCTTGTGGGCCCCCTGGTGGCTCTCCGATGACCATCTTCTCCTATATGAAGTCTTTCGTCGAGAAAAAAAATAAGAAGCAACCTTTCAGGATGAAACTCCGCCGCTACGAGGCGGAACCTTGGCGGATCCAATCTAGAGCTCGGGCAGAGCTGTTCTGCCGGGCAAACTTCCCTCCCGGAGGGGGGAATCATTGCCATCGTCATCACCAACGCTCATCTCATCGGGAGAGGGCAATCTCCATCAACATCTTCATCGGCACCATCTCATCTCAAAACCCTAGTTCATCTCTTGTATCCGATTCTTGTCTTCAAGTCCGGGATTGGTGCTAGTAGTGTTAATTACTCCTTGTAGTTAATGCTAGTTGGTTTAATTGGTGGAAGATCATATGTACAGATCCTTTATGCATATTAACACTCCTCTGATTATGAACATGTTTATGCTTTGTGAGTAGTTACGTTTGTTCCTGAGGACAAGCGAGAAGTCTTGCTATTAGTAGTCACTAGTACAAATGCCCGTGCATTGCAACGGGCATAAAGACTCGCAAAACATGATTCATGTGCTATTACGCTCCATTTTTTACATTCAGTTTTGATAAATGTCCATAATAAGATAACCTTGATTATTACTTTTTGGAGTCTAAATTTTGAATGTTGAGAAGCCACCTTAGCTTTCTTCATCATATAGAAGAGTAGTGACTCATGGAATAGTATGTGAATACTTCTTATTTTTTACTTTTCAGAAAAACATGGGTTTTTATTTATTTTAAGAAAGTGAACGCTTTATTAAAATTGGATTACGCTGGAGATAAGCATCAGAATATATGTGTCGTATGCATGCTAGAGTATCATGTTTTTCCTTGAAGCAATTTAGATAGCAGTAACATGAAGTTAAAGTAAGAGCATTGCTATATACACCATGTCATTCGTCTAACTTCACTCCGTCGATGTCTAGTGACAAAGCATACCACACGGGAAGATTAACCATTGCACTTACATCAGACAATAAAAATGTCGCATATCCAACATTTTCAAAGTAATTTTGTCTGGATGCTATTGTTTCATGTTTCTTCATAGCATCAATGTTTGGGTCAAAAGGATGTATAAGGTGGTTGCCACGTTCATCCGAACTACCTTCAACATGACCATCTTCAAGGATATCAAGCATGGCATCTTCTTCCTGATACGAAATAACAACTTTATTAAGAATAATTAACTTGGTGGCCATGACATGTAAATGTCTATGTTTTGACACCAATGGTTTCTTATGCACTCGTATAAATCAGAATCAACAAAGCACAGAGATAATTTATGTATTAATTTCATTGGGCGACCAGGCATATATATTTCTACCATGTGTGTCCTGACCTACGTAGTTAATATGAGTACATCAAAAAACACAAATAGATGCAAATCCAACTTCAAAAAGGAAAACCAAAATGTATATTCAGAGAGAAAAAATGCATGCATCGCGAGAGTCAAGCGACCTTATTGGTAAATGGAGCGTGTCCCTCCTAGTTAATCTACCTAGTTTTTTATTATTACCAAATCTGGTCAATTTAATCAAGTGCTCTCGTGTCCAGAGCCTCAGGTGCACACCAACCATCTTGCGCGGGTGACGCATTTCATCTGACCCCAGACTCCCATCGCTGTCTGTCCCTCCTCCAACCTTATCTTCTCCCCACCAAAGCTCTAGCGCCTTGCCGCAGCACCTCCTTCTCCCTCGCTTCCTTCCCCTACATCTCAGTTCTTTCCTTTTTCCTTGGCCATGAGAGCAGGAGAGCATGTCCTCGTCCCTTGTGACCGCCCAGGTCGTCCCTTCCCTCGCTCGCGTGAGGTGCCTCCTCCGACCGCACCCGGAGATGGTGCCTCGAGCCGCTAGCAGCAGGCCAGCCAGCAGCCGCCCCTGTTCCTCCTCTCACTCGGATTTTCCCTCTCCTTCTTCTCTCTCAATTTTTTCCATGGACAACCCCCACAGCACCCCACCCGCCATCTCCGGCCACTTATCCATCGGCCTTGTGCTCCTCCGCCTCGATCTATCTGCCGCGTCACCGGATCCACGCCGGAGCAGCCGAATCCGCAGCCTCCTGCCTCGTCTGCCGTCGGGAGAGCCGCCTCACGCAGGCCAGCCGTCTACTCCTCCTCTCTGGGCTTTTTTCCCCTTCTCTCTCTCTAATCTCTGTTTTCTCCAGGGAAGGAAGTGGCCATGGAACACAACCCGCAGCACCCTTATTCTCGCTGCCAGAAACCTCTCTGTCAGCCTCGAGCTCCTCTGCCTCGATCCGTCTGTTCGACCCGCCGCCGCCTCCTGCATCGACTATCGTCTGGAGGAGGACAACCGAGAGTAGTGCCCGTTCGTCTGCCGCGTGGACTGGCTCAGCCCAGCTCGCCCGCTAGAGCCGCCGAGCATCTCGTTTTCCTGCCGTATTGGGGCAGCACTCCTCTGCCTCGCCCCGCACCGCCGCGGTCTCCTCCGCCTCCACCCATGCTACCCCTCTTCCTTCTCGTCCCCACCCCTCTTCCTCCACATCCCTGCCCCCGCCCCTCTTCTCCCCGTCCAGCTTCTGCATCACGGAGCGCAGCCACCAGACCGCCGCGAACGTCTAGGAGCAGCATGGGCGTGGGCTCGAGTCGGGGACACAAGCGTGGTCCTTATCCACTTAAAAGGACTGTGGGATGAATACCTCATACCATAGGGTCTTTTTGTAAAATGTGCGATGACGTACAACAGAAACCCAATTTGCTTTATTATTAGGTAAAGATGTGAATTTGGTATTCGTTCGATATTTTGATGAGATGTATGTTGTCTAGTCTCTAGTGGTGTTATATGAATGTTGACTACATAACACTTCACCACTATTTGGGCCTAGAGGAAGGCATTGGGAAGTAATAGGTAGATGATGGGTTGCTAGAGTGACAGAAGCTTAAACCCTAGTTTATGTGTTGCTTCGTAAGGGGCTAATTTGGATCCATATGTTTCATGCTATGATTAGGTTTACCATAATACTTTTGTTGTAGTTGCGGATGCTTGCAATAGAGGTTAATCATAAGTGGGATGCTTGTTCAAGTAAGAACAGCACCCAAGCACCGGTCCACCCACATATCAAATTCTCAAAGTACCGAACGCAAATCATATGAACATGATGAAAACTAGCTTGACGATATTCCCATGTGTCCTCGGGAGCACTTTTCCTTATATAAGAGTTTGTCCAGGCTTATCCTTTGCTACAAAAAGGATTGGACCACCTTGCTGCACTTTATTTACTTTTGTTACTTGTTACTCATTACAAATTATCTCATTACAAAACTATGTGTTACCACTTATTTCAGTACTTGCAGAGAATACATTGCTGAAAACCGTTTATCATTTCATTCTGCTCCTCGTTGGGTTCGACACTCTTACTTATCGAAAGGACTACGATAGGCCCCCTATACTTGTGGGTCATCAAGACTCTTTTCTGGCGCCATTGCCGGGGAGTGAAGCGCCTTTGGTAGGTGGAATTTGGTAAGAAAAAATTTATATAGTGTGCTTAAATTTACTGTCACTTGTTAGTATGGAAAGTAATCCTCTGAGGGGCTTGTTCGGGGTATCTTCACCCTGACCAGTAGAGCAAAGAGTTGCTCCTCAACCCACTGAACCTATTGAAAATGAAATTCCTTATGAGTATCCTTCGAGTATAATAGAAAAACTGCTAGCTAATCCTTTTACAGGAGATGGAACAAAGCATCCTGATAAACACCTAATATATGTGGATAAAGTTTGTGGATTATTTAAGCTTGTAGGTATTTCCGATGATGTTGCTAAGAAGAAGGACTTCCCTTTATCTTTGAAGGAAGACACATTGACATGGTATAGGCTATGTAATGATATGAGATCATGAAACTATAGAAGATTGAAATTGAAATTTCATTAAAAGTATTCCCGTATGCATCTTGTTCATCATGATCGCAATTATATATATAATTTTTGGCCTCGCGAAGGAGAAAGCATCGCCCAAACTTGGGGGAGGCTTAAATCAATGTTATATTCATGCCTCAATCATGAGCTTCCAAGAGAAACAATTCTTCAAAAAAATTATGCTCGGCTTTCTGATAATAATCGCATCATGCTTGATACTTCTTGTGCTGGCTCTTTTATGATGAAGACTATTGAATTCAAATGGTATTTATTGGATAGAATTAAATGCAACTCTGAAGATTGGGACCTCGACAATGGTAAGGAGTCAGGTATGACACCTAAGTTTGATTATGTTAAATCTTTCATGGATACCGATGTTTTTCGTAAGTTTAGCACTAAATATGGACTTGATTCTGAGATAGTAGTTTCTTTCTGTGAATTTTTTGCTACTTATGTTGATCTCCCTAAGGAGAAGTGGTTTAAATATCATTCTCCCACAGAAGTAAAAGTAGTTGCACCTATTAAAGTTGAAGAAAAGACTGTCACTTATAATGATCCTCTTGTTCCTACTTCTTATGTTGAGAAACCACCTTTCCCTATTAGGATAAAGGATCATGCTAAAGCTTCAACTATAGTCCATAAAATAAATATTAAAACATATACACTTCCCGAGCAAGTTAAAGTTGAACCTAATATTGCTATTGTTAAAGAGCTCTTGTTTGATAATATTGATGGGCATGCTATCCAGTTCTGCGATGAAACTGCTAGAATTGCTAAACCTTGTGCTAAACATAAACATAGACATGTGATAGGCGTGCCTGTTATTTCTGTTAAAATAGGTGATCATTGTTATCATGGCTTGGTGCTAGTGCTAGTGTTATACTTTATGACTTGTATAAAGAAATCAAGCATGAAATTGCACCTGCTGAGTTAGAAGATATTGATGTCACAATTAAACTTGCTAAAAGAGATACTATTTAAGCAATGAGAATTGTTAGAGATGTTGAAGTCTTATGCGGGAAAACTAAATATCCTGCTGATTTTCTTGTTCTTAGTTTTTCACAAGATAGTTTTTGTCCCATTATATTTGATAAACCCTTCTTGAATACAGTTAATGCTAGGATAGACTGCAAAAAGAATGTTGTTACTATTGGCTTGGATGATATGACTCATAAGTTTAATTTCTATAAATTTAGTAAACAACACCGTGAAGAAGAATTACTTATTAAGGATGAAATTATTGGTCTTGCTTCTATTGTCGTACCTCCTAATGATCCTTTAGAACAATATTTGCTAGACCATGAGAATGATATGTTTATGAATGAAAGAAGGGAAATAAATGAAGTATTCTTTAAACAAGAACCTATGCTAAAACACAATTGCCTGTTGAAATCCTAGGGGATCCTCCTCCACCTAAGGGTGATCCCGTGTTTGAGCTTAAACTGTTGCTTGATAATCTTAAATATGCTTATCTTGATGAAAAGAAGATATATCCTATTATTATTAATGCTAACCTTTCAGAGCATCAAGAAGAAAGATTATTGAAAACTCTGAAGAAGCACCGTGCTGCTATTGGATATACTCTTGATGATCTTAAGGGCATTAGTCCCACTCTATGTCAACATAAAATAAATTTTGAAGAAGATGCCAAACCAGTTTGTGATCCTCAACGACGTCTGAATCCTAAACTGAAAGAAGTGGTAAGAAAAGAAATACTAAAGCTTCTGGAGGCAGGTACAATTTATCCCGTTGCTGATAGTCAGTGGGTAAGTCATGTTCATTGTGTCCCTAAGAAGGGAGGTATTAGTAATGTTCCTAATGATAAAGATGAATTGATTCCACAAAGAATTATCACCGGTTATAGGATGGTAATTAATTTCCGCAAATTAAATAAGGCTACTAAGAAAGATCATTACCCCTTACCTTTTATCGATCAAATGCTAGAAAGATTATGCAAACATACACATTACTACTTTCTAGATGGTTATTCTGGTTTCTCTCAAATACCTGTGTCAACTAAAGATCAATCAAAGACTACTTTTACATGCCCTTTTGGTACTTTTGCTTATAGACGTATGCCTTTTGGTTTATGTAATGCACCTGCTACCTTTCAAAGATGCATGATGGCTATATTCTCTAACTTCTGTGAAAAGATTTGTGAGGTTTTCATGGACGACTTTTCCGTCTATGGATCTTCTTTTGATGATTGCTTGAGCAATCTTGATCGAGTTTTGCAGAGATGTGAAGAAACTAATCTTGTCTTGAATTGGGAAAAGTGCCACTTTATGGTTAATGAAGGTATTGTCATGGGGCATAAAGTTTTTGAAAGAGGTATTGAAGTTGATAAAGCCAAGGTTGATACTATTGAAAAGATGCCATGTCCCAAGGACATCAAAGGTATAAGAAGTTTCCTTGGTCACGCCGGATTTTATAGGAGGTTCATCAAGGACTTCTCAAAAATTTCTCGGCCTTTGACTAATTTATTACAAAAAGATATACCATTTGTCTTTGATGATGATTGTGTAGAAGCATTTGAAATACTTAAGAAAGCATTAGTCTCTGCACCTATTGTTCAGCCACCTGATTGGAATTTAACCCTTTGAAATTATGTGTGATGCAAGTGATTATGTTGTATGTAGCGACCAGACCTCAAACTGTCCAATCTCTATGCTCCAGTGTCATCCCTCGATCAGTAATGCTGACACCACACAGTACTTGAAGGATTTATAACAGAGTAGCAATCACACACTTATTACATCAAGTGTCTCAAAAGAGAACTTATTACAATAAATATGGCTTAAGGCCATCTAATAACGATAACAGCGGAAGGCTTGGAAGATAAGTGAGTCCATCAACTCCAACAGCATCACTTAGTATAGAACCACGACCTAAAGGTACCTTACTCATCGTCTGAAAAAATCTGCAACATGAACATTGCAGCCCGAAACGGGTCAGCAATGGAATATGCTGGCAATGTAACACATAGAGAGCAAAGAAAGAATAAGGCTGTACTACATGCATATTTGGCTGGTGGAAAGCTCTATGGTTACAGTTTTGCGTAAAGCCAATTTTTCCCTACTGCAAAGGAATACATTTTATTTAACTATCATGGTGGTTGTTAAACATTGAGAGTGTAGACACCCTCTCAATCCCAATTAAGCATCATCATTAAAACCCAACAAAATTAATTAGAGTAACATGATGATATTCACATAATAATCCAAGTACTAGATACTCAAGATGTTCGGGGACACTGCTAACCATGATTAGTTTATACACTCTGCAGAGGTTTGCGCACTTTTCCCCACAAGACTCGATCTCCTCCGTTGAGATTCTCGCACTACATGGTGTTTGAGAAACGAATGACCGAGACATAGTCTTTCAGAAATGCTCACACCTTACGAACGGGTAGACCGTTACACCTACTTTCTCCTACATCTGCTAGTCTACCACTATAAGAGTTCGCACAACTTAATCAACTATGCTAGAGCCCATAGTAGCTTGTGGCTGCACATGGAAGTTTCTAGTATGAATAATCTCATGATTCCTTTGATCCTGCGTGGCGGTCCAAAAGAAAAACAGGCAATCGCTTGAATACCCAGGTGCCTCAATCCACCCAGATGTGTATTAAAGTTGCCACCTTAAATAAACCATTAATTATCAATCTCACATCTGTCATGGATACACTCACCCAATCCACGTTTACTAGCATAGCATGGCCTAATAAGCAAACGTAGAAGTAATTCCCAAAGGTTTGATAATAACAGGTAATAGGTACTACCTCATCTACTTCCCAAAACCCACAATTTAATTAGATCCTAATCATGCAAGGTTTGAGGATTGATCTAATGCAATAAAAATTGGGTAGTAGGAAGTATGATCAAAGAAGTGTTCTTCTCTACTAGAAGTACTGGCGATCCCCAAGGCGAAGAACTTGGGCGGATATATCCTTTATCCAGTAACTCCTTAATCTGCTTCTTAATCTCTTCCAAATCATTTGCGGGCATCCTATATGGTCTCTTAGATATTGGCCCTGTGTTTGGCAAAAGCTCAATCAAAAACTCAATATCTCTATCTGGTGGCATGTCTGGCAACTCCTCTGGAAATACATCAGGGAAATACTATTAACGAATTTACTTGAGTCCTTTTAGGCACATGCCGGGATACATACTTGATCCTTCTCCCTTCTAGGGTGGTAAGCAAAATTGACTTACTGGCGCAATCGATGTTTCCTCCATACATCGACAGCTAATCCATACCCAGAGTTACATCCAAACCTGGTGATTCCAAAATGATTAAATCCGAGGGAAACACATGCCTACCTATACTCAATGGCACTTGAAAACATCCCTTACTAGCCATATACTCCGCTCCTGGTGAGCTTACTAACATGGGTGTTCTAAGAACTTTGGTGGGCAGGTTATACTTATCCACAAATCCCCTTGATATGTATGAATGCGATGCACCAGTATCAAAATAACGATTGCAGTAAATGACTTAACCAAAAACTTACCGATTACTGCATCCGGCTGCTCTTCAACCTCCTCCACGTTAACGTGGTTCACCTATCCCTTATTGAAAGGGTTCGGCTTCTTCCCAGAGCTTCCATTGCCATTTCCATTATGAGATTCAGGACATTCATTGGCATAATGTCTGGTCTTCTGGCACTTAAAACAAGTGACTTGGCTCAGGTCTCTCTTGGCTAGGGTTGATGGGTTGGTATGACTCTGGCCGTTGCTTCCTCCATTGCCATTACCATTCTTGGTGCCATTATGATTGTGCGAGCTACCTCCTCCATGGGTATGCCGAAAATGTCCTCCCGGTCTAGGGGTAAAATGTGGCTTCTGCTGACCTCCTGAATTGTACTTCCCTTGTCCATACTTCCTCTTGAGATTCTCAATCTGCTGCTGCTTCCCTTCAATCATGAGAGCACGATCTACCAACTCCTAATAGTTGTTGAAGGTTGCTACCATCAACTTCATGCTCAACTCATCATTCAGTCCTCCCAGGAACTTCTCCTGCTTAGCTGCATCAGTAGCAACGTCATCTAGGGCATAACGTGCTAGCTTACTAAAGTCCTCCACATACTGGCCAACTGTCCATCCTCCTTGGCGCAAGTTGCGAAACTCACGCTTCTTCATGGCCATAACTCCTGCTGAAACATGGGCAGTACGGAAGGCCTGCTGAAACTGGTCCCATGTGACAGTGTCGATAGGGAAAGTGGCTGTGAAATTCTCCCACCATGATGCTGCGGGTCCGTCAAGCTAATGTGCGGCAAACTTCATCTTTTCCGCATCTGTGCATCCTGTCGTGGTCAACTCCCTTGCTGTCTTAAGGAGCCAATCATCAGCTACTATCGGCTCGGTGCTACTAGAAAACACCGGTGGATTCAGCCTAAGAAAATGGGCTAAGTGATCAACATGTGGTGGTGGTGGTGGGTTGTTGTTCCCCTGATTCTGATTTTGGACTAGCAACTGCATCAACGTGTTCCACTGCTGGATCAACTGAGTGAGCTCCGGTGGGAAGGTAAATCCGTGGTCACGTGTCGGAGGAATATAAGGGTTTTATAAAAGATGAGATTTAAGAATAGGGAGGGGTCTAGAGAGAAAACACTACCCATATGCACTTGAGGCAAAAGCAAACAATTCACTTCATTCAATCAAACAAGGGCATACAATCGATCTAACTATCGCAAAAGTGCTCGGACTACTATATTTACATGGTGGACTACTACTACTATTGGGGTGGTCTACTAGAAATATTCTTCGGTTGCAGACTCCATGATATCTGCTCCAGCTTCATCAATATAGTCATCATCGCTATCATCTGGATCCGAGTCGGTGTCGTCGATGATGATGTAGTCTTCTGGGTGAATCTCCTTGGGTTCTTCGTCTTCTTCTACTGGTGTAGGGCCTCCCATGAATATTCTGATCTTCTTGATCAGATCGCCATTCTTCTCCACTAATACTTCGATTTCCTCTTCATAATCTTCACGTGTAGCCTTGAGTTCTTCCTCCAGCTCCGTGATTCTTGTCCTCGCCTTCTTCAGATCTATCATGTATGCGCACATCTGGTTCTCCTGACGTCGAATGTGCTGGTTTAACTCCTGGATAAAAGCAGCAATTGATCTGTCCTTCCTGGTGCTGATCATCTCCCAGTGCTCTTCTTGGCGCCCACAAATCTGGTAGATAGTATCCTTGAGATCATTGCGGTAAACTTCTCTAATGCGTCCCATGTCGATGTGAGCTGCCATGCTCTTTCCTAGACTCTAGGTTGGTGCATCAAAGGAAAAATCTATGGGCTCAGTGACTGGCATGAACGTCCTTCCTGGAACTTGAACTTAAATCATCCAGCGCTCTTCTTTAGGTCAAGTGGCGTTGTAGGTTCCGGTGAAGCTTGGTACTCCTATGTTCAGATATCTAGTGACTTCCTTCAAGTGACGTCCAAAGGGTGTATCTTCATCCGGTTGCGTGAACTTATTCCTTGCATCTGCCATCCTAAAAGAGTAGAAGAGATGAGGAGTCAGAATGAGAAGAGTGAGTAGTGATCTAGAGCTTTAGATTAGTGGTCGTGTCCTACAGTCAGCGTGTGCTCTGATACCATCTTGTAGCGACCAGACCTAAAACGGTCCAATCTCTGTGCTCCGGTGTCATCCCTGGATCAGTAATACTGACACCACACAGTACTTGAAGGATTTATAACAGAGTAGCAATCACACACTTATTACATCGAGTGTCTCAAAAGAGAACTTATTACAATAAATATGGCTTAGGGCCATCTAATAACGATAACAGCGGAAGGCTTGGAAGATAAGTGAGTCCATCAACTCCAACGGCATCACTGAGTATAGAACCACGACCTAAAGGCACCTTACTCATCGTCTGAAAATTCTGCAACATGAACGTTGCAGCCCGAAATGGGTCAGCACATGGAATATGCTGGCAATGTAACACATAGAGAGCAAAGGAAGAATAAGGCTATACTACATGCATATTTGGCTGGTGGAAAGCTCTATGGTTACAGTTTTGCGTAAAGCCAAATTTTCCCTACTGCAAAGGAATACATTTTATTTAACTATCATGGTGGTTGTTAAACATTGAGAGTGTACACACCCTCTCAATCCCAATTAAGCATCATCATTAAAACCCAACAAAATTAATTAGAGTAACATGATGAGATTCACATGATAATCCATGTACTAGATACTCAAGATGTCCATAACCGGGGACACGGCTAACCATGATTAGTTTATACACTCTGCAGAGGTTTGCGCACTTTTCCCCACAAGACTCGATCTCCTCTATTGGGAAACTCGCACTACATGGTGTTTGAGAAACGGATGACCGAGATATAGTCTTTCAGAAGTGCTCACACCTTACGAATGGGTAGACCGTTACACCTATTTCCCCTACATCTGCTAGTATACCACAGTAAGAGTTCGCACAACTTAGTCAACTATGCTAGAGCCCATAGTAGCTTGTGGCTGCACACGGAAATTTCTAGTATGAATAATCTCACGATCCCTTTGATCCTGGGTGGCGGTCCAAAAGAAAAACAGGCAATCGCTGGAATACCTAGGTGCCTCAATCCACCCAGATGTTTATTAAAGTTGCCACCTTAAATAAACAATTAATTATCAATCCCTTTTATCCTGGGTGGCGGTCCAAAAGAAAAACAGGCAATCGCTGGAATACCCAGGTGCCTCAATCCACCCAGATGTTTATTAAAGTTGCCACCTTAAATAAACCATTAATTATCAATCTCACATCTGTCATGGATACACTCACCCAATCCACGTCTACTAGCATAGCATGGCCTAATAAGCAAACGTAGAAGTAACTCCCAAAGGTTTGATAATAACAGGTAATAGGTACTACCTCATCTACTTCCCAAAACCCACAATTTAATTAGATCCTAATCATGCAAGGTTTGAGGATTGATCTAATGCAATAAAAACTGGGTAGTATGAAGTATGATCAAAGAAGTGTTACTTGCCTTGCTGATGATCCGCAAAACCTAGTGATTCGAAGTAGCAAGCGGCGCACTCCGGATACTCTATCGCAAACAAACAAGCATACAATAAGTACTCAACTAATGCACAGGTAAAACTCAAATAAGAGATCTAACCAGAAAGTTCAACTTAAGAACTCTGGTTGGCAAAAAGAATCAAATCGAATGAAGCAACGAAAGACAAACGGCAAAAGAATCAAGCTTCATTTACCTGATGAACATTTATTTGGGGCCTAAAAGCAAGCCGCACAGGATGAACATTTATTTGGGTCCTAGAAGCAATTTTGGGGCCTAAAAGCAATTTTCCCCGGCTTCTAAAATCAAGCCGCACACGATGAACATTTATTTGGGGCCTAAAAGCAATTTTGAAAAACACGCATTTTTCCTAAATTCAAATAAAATAGCAAATAAAACCAAAATAAAATCTTATTTGATTTTATTATTAAATCCTCAATTTTTCCTTATTTTGGGAAAGTCATTTTATTCCCTCTCTCATATTTTGATAATAGAAATAATTAAAGAAAAAATAAATAAAAGCAAATGATCCTATTTTCAAAATTTGAGAAAACTCAAATATGAAAATAACGAAATCCCCAACTCTCTCCGAGGGTCCTTGAGTTGCGTAAAATTTCTATGATCAACCAAAATGCAATAAAATATGATATGCAAAGATGATCTAGTGTGTAACATTCCAAATTGAAAATTTGGGATGTTACACTGTAGGTGCTGTCCTAGGGCAAAGAGTTGATAAGAAACTAAATGTTATGTATTATGCTAGTAAGACTCTAGACAATGCTCAAAGAAATTATGCTACTACTGAAAAAGAACTTTTAGCAGTTGTATTTGCTTGTGATAAGTTCAGACCTTATATTGTTGATTCTAAAGTAACTATCCACATTGATCATGCTGCTATTAAATATCTTATGGAAAAGAAAGATGCTAAACCCAGACTTATTAGATGGGTTCTCTTGCTACAAGAATTTGATTTGCATATTGTTGATAGAAAAGGAGCTGAAAACCCCATTGCAGACAACTTATCTAGGTTAGAGAATGTTCTTGATGACCCACTAACTATTGATGATAGTTTTCCTGATGAACAATTAAATGTCATAAGTACTTCTCGTAGTACCCCTTGGTATGCTGATTATGCTAATTACATAGTTGCTAAATTTATACCACCTAGCTTCACATACCAACAAAAGAAAAAGTTCTTCTATGATTTGAGACATTACTTTTGGGATGACCCATATCTTTATAAAGAAGGAGTAGATGGTGTTATTAGACGTTGTGTACCTGAGCATGAACAGGAACAGATCCTACGCAAGTGCCACTCCGAAACTTATGGAGGACACCACGCGGGAGATAGAACTGCACATAATGTATTGCAATCCAGTTTTTATTGGCCTACTCTCTTCAAGGATGCCCGTAAGTTTGTCCTATCTTGTGATGAATGTCAAAGAATTGGTAATATTAGTAGACGTCAAGAAATGCCTATGAATTATTCACTAGTTATTGAACCGTTTGATGTTTGGGGCTTTGATTATATGGGACCTTTTCCTGCCTCTAATGGATATACACATATTTTAGTTGCTATTGATTATGTTACTAAGTGGGTGGAAGCTATTTCAACTAGTAGTGCTGATCATAACACTTCTATTAAAATGCTTAAAGAAGTTATTTTTCTGAGGTTTGGAGTCCCTAGATATTTAATGACTGATGGTGGTTCACATTTTATTCATGGTGATTTCAGTAAGATGCTTGCTAAGTATGATGTTAACCATAGAATTGCATCACCTTATCATCCTCATTCTAGTGGTCAAGTTGAACTTAGCAATAGAGAAATAAGGCATATTGGGCTATTAAAGAGCTCAACTATGATTTCAAACTTGCCAGTGAAAAGAGATTATTTGATATTAGCTCACTTGATGAATGGAGAACCCAAGCTTATGAAAATGCCAAGTTGTTTAAAGAAAAGGTTAAAAGATGGCATGACAAAAGGATACAAAAGCGTGAGTTTAATGTAGGTGATTATGTATTGCTATACAACTCTCGTTTAAGATTTTTTGCAGGGAAACTTCTCTCTAAATGGGAAGGCCCCTGTGTTATCGAGGAGGTCTATCGTTCCAGTGCCATAAAAATCAACAACTTCGAAGGAACAAATCCGAAGGTGGTAAACGGCCAAAGAATCAAACATTATATCTTAGGTAATCCCATAAATGTTGAAACCAATATTATTGAAACCGTAACCCTGGAGGAATACATAAGGGACACTTTCCAAAACGTTTTAGACTCAAAAAGGAATAGGTATGTGGTATGGTAAGTAAACCGACTCCAAAACAATTTTAAGGCAATATTTCTCCGTTTTGGAATATTTAGAAAAATAGAAAATTAGGTAGCAGTCCGGGAAGGACACGAGGGCCTCACGAGGGTGTAGCCCCCCCTAGGGCGCGCCCCCTACCTCGTGAGCTCCTCGTGTGCCTTCCGGACTCTGTTTTCTTACATGATACATATTTTGGTCGGTAAAAATTCATTATATAATCTCCCGGGGGTTTTGACTACCATATCACGCAAAAATCCTCTGTTTTTGTTTTGAGCTGTTGCTGCTGCAGATTAGAGCAAGATGTCTTCTCAAGAGTCAGTCGGGGAGAGACGAGTATCTAATCCGACACCGAAACCAAGGGCAAACAACGACCCTGACCACTTTGAGCCAGCAACGGAGGAAGAGATGGAGGCTGACATAATGAGGATAGATGCCATGGAGGATCAAGAAGACACCTCTCGCTTCCAAGGTGGATTCGCAATGGGAGAACTGCAGAGCTTAGCTATTCCAAACTCGGTTATCCCTTCCAATGTTAGATTTCTTTCTTATGAGAATATGAAAAAGAGTGTCACTGGTTCTCCCGCAGCTATGCAGCACCCTTGGGTGCAGGGAGCTTTGGCTGTTACAGGAAAACTCCGACAGGAAATAATGGATCTCAAGCAGCAAGTCAACAAGCTTGAGGAGGAGAATCGTATTTTGAAGGGCATCATCGCCAAAACATCACATCACCATCCCCGAAAAGAGAGACATAATCACATGGGTATGGGCACTCCCCTTGGCAACCGCCAAGCTTGGGGGAGGTGCCCCGGTATCGTATCACAACTCCTATCTTTACCGTTTTCCTTAGTTCGATCTTATTAGTAGTATTTTGATCTAGTAGAATAAAGTTTGTGGCATGATCTAGTTGTGAGTTTTGCCTTATTATCCTTCTATGTAATCGAGTCCGTGAGCTATATAATAAAGATTAGTGTTGAGTCAAGGGCTTGATTGTTTTGCCATGATCCTAAGTGAATAAAAGAAAAGAGAAAGAAATAAAAAGAAACAAAGAGATCATATGGATCCCATGGAGAGTAATGAGCTCACGTAGAAAAAAGTATGATGAATACAAGTTGTTGAGAGTTGACAAGCATAGTTTTGGTCACCGTTGCAATTAATAGGAAGTAATAAAGAAAGATAGGTCTTCACATATAGATATACTATCTTGGACATCTTTTATGATTGTGAGCACTCATTAAAATATGACATGCTAAAGAGTTGACATTGGACAAGGAAGACAACGTAATGGGTGATGTTTTCTTACATCTGAGATAAATTATATTTTCTTGGATCTTCCAACATGTTGATCTTGCCTTTCCCCCTCATGCTAGCCAAATTCATTGCACCAAGTAGAGATACTACTTGTGCTTCCAAATACCCTTAAAGTAGTGTTGCCATGAGAGTCCACCATATCTACCTATGGATTGAATAAGATCCTTCAAGTAAGTTGTCATCAGTGCAAAGCAATAAAAATTGCTCTCTAAATATGTATGATTGATTGGTGTGGGAGAAATAAGCTTTATACGATCTTGTGATGTGGAAGTAATAAAAGCGCCGGACTGCATAATAAAGGTTCATATCACAAGGGGCAATATAAAGTGACGTTCTTTCGCATTAAGATTTTGTGCATCCAACCATAAAAGCGCATGGCAACCTCTGCTTCCCTCTGCGAAGGGCCTATCTTTTATCATTATCTTCTACCTTATGCAAGAGTCGTGGTGATTTTCACCCTTCCTTTTACACTTTATCCTTTGGCAAGCACAGTATGTTGGAAAGATCCTGGTATATATGGCTAATTGGATGTGAGTTTTCATGAACTATTACTGTTGACATTACCCTTGAGGTAAAACGTTGGGAGGCAAGACTATAAGCCCCTATCTTTCTCTATGTTTGATTAAAACTCCATACCCATACGTATTGCGCGAGTGTCAGCAATTGTGAAAGATTATATGATAGATGAGTATGTGGACTTGCTGAAAAGCTCTTATATATTGACTCTTTCCTATGTTATGATAAATTGCAATTGCTTCAATGACCGAGATTGTAGTTTGTTAGTTTTCAATGAAGTTTACGATTCATACCTGATATTGTGATTGAATTATTACTCTAGCATTAGAGATCATATGACAAAAATTATATAAGTTGTTGTTATAAGAATGATCATGATGCCCTCATGTCCGTATTTTATTTTTATCGACACCTTCATCTCTAAACATGTGGACATATTTTTCGATTTCGGCTTTTCGCTTGAGGACAAGCGAGGTCTAAGCTTGGGGGAGTTGATACATCCATTTTGCATCATTCTTTTATATCGATATTTATTGCATTATGGGCTGTTATTTCAAATTATGTCACAATACTTATGGCTATTCTCTCTTATTTTACAAGGTTTACATAAGGAGGGAGAATACCAGCAGCTAGAATTCTGGGCTGGAAAAGGAGCAAATATTAGAGACCTATTCTGCACAACTCCAAAAGTCCTGAAACTCCACGGAACACCTTATAATAAATAATGAAAAATCCTCGCAAAAGATGAAGACCAGGGGGCCCACACCCTTCTCACGAGGGTGGGAGGCACCCCCCCTAGGGCGCGCCCCCTGCCTCGTGGGCCCCCTGGTGGCTCTTCGATGACCATCTTCTCCTATATGAAGTCTTTCGTCGAGAAAAAAAAGAAGCAACCTTTTGGGAATAAACTCCGCCACCACGAGGCGGAACCTTGGCGGATCCAATCTAGAGCTCCGGCAGAGCTGTTCTGCCGGGGAAACTTCCCTCCCGGAGGGGGGAATCATCGCCATCGTCATCACCAACGCTCCTCTCATCGGGAGAGGGCAATCTCCATCAACATCTTCATCAGCACCATCTCATCTCAAAACCCTAGTTCATCTCTTGTATCCAATTCTTGTCTTCAAGTCCGGGATTGGTGCTCGTAGGTTGCTAGTAGTGTTAATTACTCCTTGTAGTTGATGCTAGTTGGTTTAGTTGATGGAAGATCATATGTTCAGATCCTTTATGCATATTAACACCCCTCTGATTATGAATATGTTTATGCTTTGTGAGTAGTTACATTTGTTCCTGAGGACAAGGGAGAAGTCTTGCTATTAGTAGTCATGTGAATTTGGTATTCGTTCAATATTTTGATGAGATGTATGTTGTCTAGCCTCTAGTGGTGTTATGTGAACGTCGACTACATAACACTTCACCATTATTTGGGCCTAGAGGAAGGCATTGGGAAGTAATAAGTAGATGATGGGTTGCTAGAGTGACAGAAGCTTAAACCCTAGTTTATATATTTAATTGTACAAGTTTAATATTTGAATTATGAACATAAGAAATGTCATACTCGGACGACAAAACTCTCCCGAGGGAATGCGACTGGTGCCACGACAACCGAGGTCTGTGCGACAGGCCTCACCTAGACGAAGATCGGCGCTTCAGCATTAAGCTCGAGGAGACCTTCAATGTTGAAACGGTACGCAACGACGACAAGTGTTTTTTCATAATTAAGCACGACTTCAACTATTTCAATGTGTAATTTTCATCTTTTACAATTCGACTAGCTTATCCCATGCCATGCAAGACGCTATGTCTTGGAGAAGATGGGTTTTGAAGACCATGAAAGGATGGAAACAAAGAAAAATCACCTAAGGACCCATCATGGTATGGATTTCGCAGTAAAATTGTACAATTCTGAGAGTGTAACCCATTTTGGTTGCAAAAAATTGAAAGCACTTTGCAAGATGTATGGTTTTCATGAGGATATGCTTGTCACCATGGATCTTGGTGATCCTAAAATCGAGCAAGGCAATATGGACATTTGGATCCTTATTGATACGCCTCCAATTCTACTGCCATATGAGTATCTCAAACACAGTTATTAACTAATTTATATTGTTTATTTCAAAATAGTTGACAACTTATTTCCACTGATAGCTTATTTTCATTGTTCAAAGAATGTGCGAAAGATGGTAGACAAAACCCACTACACCGATGTGCGAATTAACTTATCAGGAGAAAAATCATCTGATCGCATTTTGTACTGATATTGAGAATTACAATATCTACAATCAAACTCCTCAACATTATGGTCAATACATGCCACTAGTGCACATGTTCAACCACGGTAACTACCATGGAGATACCCTGGTAAGATTTTTTACTATTACGACATCCGTGCATCTTTTGCATACTTCTAAAACTAGTACATCATTGCTAACTATGAAGTTATTACTATGTTTTCAATAGAGAATCCCGATGGATTGTGTGCCTCATTTGATGTATCAGAATGGTAGCCTTGATGTTTTCAACATACATCCAGGTTATCCTACGAATCTGAACTGTCCATACCGGATTTCTAAAAGAAGTGGAGACATGCTAATCAAAGAATGGAAAAAATGTATGGACAGTCGTAAGGAGGTTCTTGGAAGCAAAAGGAAGCGAAGCGCAATAATTGGAGACAAGATGATCTCCATTCTCCATAATGGAGAGTTAGGGTCTATATTGTTTTATGCTATTTTACCTTTAAGAGGGTATTTAGGTCCTACCTAATACTGATGATGATGTGCTAAGAATAATTAAGTAGGGTTGATTCGATGACTATGAGGATGATGATCGTATGACTTGTTATTGATAACGAGTAGAAGTTGTATGATGATGATTAGTAGGACTTGTTATTATGACGATGCATAATGCGAGCATGAAGAGTTATTACATATCAGTGGGTGAAATGAACATGAATTGGATTGTGAAGGCAACATGCATGTGGTGCATGTCGAAAGTAGTACAATCCAAACTTGATCAAGTTAATTAGGATTAGTATTACTTTCGACATGCACCACATATTGCCTTCACTTCACTCTAAGCCATGTTTAGGCATAGCAGTAGCGTTGGTAAACCAAGCACGGAGATAAAAGAGAACAATTCTCTCTATTAGTTAGCTAACAACCTAAATTAACCCCCAAAACCTCTAAACCACCCCCTTTCAAAAAAACCAAAAACCTCAGCTCCTGCCAGCTGCTGACACGTGGATGCCTTTTGGTCCCGGTTGGTGCCACCAACCGGGACCAAAGGCCATCCTGCCTGGGCTCGCTGCACCGGCCACATGGAGGCCCATCTGTCCCGGTTCGTGTAAGAACCGGGACTAAAGGCCTAGGGCATTAGTAACGACCCTTTAGTCTTGGTTCGCCAACCGGGACAGATGGGCCTTACGAACTGGGACCAATGGCCATTTTTCTACTAGTGAGTACATATGTATGTGCAGTTTTGTGTAAACCTCAGAGGAGATGGGCACTCGTACAGGTTTGAAAAATTGAAGGACAACTTGATTGATATATGAGAGATTTGAGGTGGTTACTATAAAAGGTATGTTCTATATGTAACTAGTACTAGGGGGTTATCATGAAATATACACTAAGAACCCTCGACCTAAATCTGTACCAGTCATCTTTCATCCAATGGCTCAGGTTCATTTTTTTTTATTCTTTCACCATAGACCCAGATTCTATACTAGTCTCTCTCCATACAGTCAACTTTCCATCTATATATTGTCAAACCAATATACGTGGGGTAAGAAAAACCCATCAAGCTCTCTTTGTCGAGACAAGTGATGCGCATGCGATGTAACATTTGTCACCACTAAAGAAGATGAGATGATCTTTACAAAAAAAAACCTTAATTAGTGATTTCGGTGTGAAGGACATTCATACGGGCCATTCATATACATTCATGGAAGTTTCAAAAGCGAACCGGTCCATTACCAAAGACACGCGCGGGAAGGGTATGCGATGCATACCCAATACATATTACGCCGTGGGTGAGATTTTTATTTAATGTGTGTGCCCAAGTGTGCTTATGTGCCGACTCCGGTCTAATTTTCATTGGGTTTTGTTTTCTCGGCTTGTATTTTTATGGTTTTATTTTTTGTCCCTTTTTGATGTTTTTAGTAGCTCACTAGCTCTTCTTTGGTTTTTCCTATTTTCTTTCAATTTTTCTTTTCTTCCTGCTTTCTTTTCATATATTTTAGTGAAAATAAGCTAACTCAGTTTTATAAGTGTGCAAACATAAATTTAATAGTGTATGAATTTTAGTAAAACACATATTTTTTTGCGTGGTTTATTTAAATATATTTGTAACACCATAAATATTTTTTGAAATATTCAGGTACACATAGACATTTTTTTGACATCAACACATAAACATTTTTACATATGTGAGCGGAAAAGTGTTTGCACATATTATTATTTGAGAAAAGATTTCCATCAATCGACTGATTACAATCGCAACGTCCGCCGCCTTAGACACGCACCACGCATCCCGTGTGAGGCGAAGCCATCACCGCTCATCCCGTTCTTATCCTCATTCATCTACATCTAGCTTGCATGCTCAGATACACCTCTCAATCCAAGCGTTGACCTCGTCCATGACGAGTAGCATCCCATGGCCGGTGGCCAGTACAGCGGCCTGCGAGTATGCACTAGCGGCTGATTTTGTAGATGGTGGAAGCCAGCCACTCGGGTGCTTCGTGCCAGCCGCGGACGGCCGCCGGGCTGCACCGCCCGCGTCTGCTAGGCACATCGCCGTTGAAGCCTGCTGTCGCTCGTCGTTCCACGCCACGACCATTCGGGAGGAGCATCGGCGTCCATTGCTGCCGCCTTCTCGAGTTGAGACGCAAGGGCATATCCAGCAATGTATTCTGTGTGACAAAAAGTTTCTGCAACATGCCCTTTGTTGTAAAAAAATATAGACATTTCTGCAACATGATCTCTATTGCAAAAAAGAATAGTAACATAACCTCTGTTGCAAAAAAATCTGAAGACATTTCTGCAACAAGCCCTTTGTTGTAAAAAAATTATAGACATTTCCGTAATATAATCTCTGTTGCAAAAAAAGCAGTAACATAACCTCTGTTGAAAAAAAAAATCTTGGAACATTTCTGCAACATGGTCTTCGTTGCAAAAAAAAAAATCGGCAACATAACCTTCATTGCGAAGACTTCTGCAACAAAACCTACATTCCAAAGGTTTCCGCAACATTATCTTTGTTGCAATGACCAAGGGTGTAAGATAGCTGCTTGATGACCCCGTATCATCAAAGTTATTTTTCTACAAAAATAAATCAATCTAGTTTAAAAAATTCACGCGCACGGCGTCGCCACGATCGCCCTCAGCCAAGCACCACCGTCGCACCTCCCTCCGCCGTCCAACCCTAGGTCCGGTCGCCGAGCAGCCCGCAGCCGTCGAACCTACCTCCGCCACCAGCCCTTGTGGCCGCCACGCCCATCACCGCCGCCCAGCCCTAGCTCCGGTGGTCGCGCCATCCACCGGCGACGGAGACGATGGTGACTTCTAATGGAACGTCGCGGCCGAACCGGAGCTCCAGGCCATCGAGATTTCCTACGCCGTGAGTACGCCAAGCCGCCAGCCCCATCCGGCCTCGACCGGTCTTGGTCCCCGCAGCCGGCGGCTCCGCCTCGGCGCCGTGGTTCCTCTCGCTTCCCGATTTCCAAGGTGCAGTTCTCCTCCTCTTGCCTTCCGTTTCCCCTTTCTCTCAATATTATTGCTTTCCTTATTATAAGAGGTCCTCTGGTTTGATTTCAATGAATTCTTCAGGTCCTAGGGATTCCGGAAGCAGATGTTTGTCCCTGCTGATTTCGGTGGGATGTATAGGTTTCATTGGCATCATATATGCTATAATCCCACCCATATACTACATGTGACTGACTTGTAGAGTTATGCACACGTTTAGCCATTTGTGTGCCTCTAGGTGATTTGGAGGACTTGTCGGAGCAGGATATCTGGTCTGGAGCAGGTGGGTGCCAACATGAAGGAGTCGGATATTCTCAGCTCAGGCTGTAAGCTTCCTTTTTCCCATCCCACATTTTGCCATTAAGCTCAATTGTAATAGCAAAATGGAAAATGGATCACTTGGCAGTTCCATCATTTTTCTCCTATGGTGATTAAAATTAATCGATGAAACATCGTTTTGTTGAATCTAAGACAAGGACAAAACCCTGCCAAATAAAGTTTTATTGATTAAAACTACTACTCCCCTTTTTATTTGAAGTTCCGGGACTGAATGTGCTGAAACATGTTCATGTTACCTGAGATTTCTACCAAGTTATGAAGATATCCGTACATGTATGAAGAAATAGGTGGATCATTTATTCCTCTCACGAATAGTGTCCAGGTAGATACTTAGATGATCATTGATCAAGATGTATAAACCACTAGCAGATATAAACTCCTTAAACCAATATTTTACCTGGCCGGTGCCTTAGGTTGGCCCCAAAAATGGGCATGTCGGATGTCGCAAACCTGGCTTGCCTTGAGATGTATCAAATAGGTGGATTGATTGATCGACTAGCAACACAAGAGCACACATGAAAGCTGATTGGATAGCCACTGGCATGTAACATGCATCTTGTTTATATTTCTTCAACTCATGGTGATTACAACCTAGGATCTACATGCATTTATATAAGTTGATAGCAGCTGACTAAGTGGAATTAGGATATCTCTGTACTACTCAAACAAGCAACCATTGTTGTATATAGTCCATGTTTTGCTTTTCCATTATTAATGAAGGGAGTGGATTCTGAAATCTCCTATTCCTGTTACTGTTTGGTTGGTCAGCTTGAGTAGTAGTAATTCTTTCTATTCTTCCAGTGTGTATTTCATATTTTCTAGCTTGCAATGCTTTATAAGATATTTCATATAGGAGGGCCGTCAACATGAAAGTTGAAAAAAGGTAAAATAGTTGACTTGTGGAGAACAATGTTAATCAAGCTCTCATGATATTTCCTCTGCTTCCCGAGATGTTAGTTAGCATGCCTCTGAACTTTGATTTTTCTTTACTGAACTAGACCATTGTGCAGGTGTTGGTTCATGATGGGTTGACCATAAAATCTTGACAATTACTCCTTCCGTAAACTAATATAAGAACGCTTAGATAACTCAAGTAGTTAGCTAAACACTTTTATATTAGTTTACAGAGGGAGTACCCTTTACACAACACATGGGATGTGCTCAATCCTGCCTTTTTTTGTCCGTTATTTTATACATGTTTTTCACCTCAGAGATTTTATTAAATTTCAGTTGGGTTATAACTAGAGATGCAAATAAAGAACTTTATTATGTTTTTTCATAAAAAGAAATATGTACTTCCAAATACCTTGAAGGTTATCAGTTATATGCAGCAAGACCATTTGATTAAGTTGGCTCTTTCTTGACACCATTTTCTATGCAAGCTATTTAAATATATGTATTTTGCAAGAGAAAGTACAGAACTGCGTTTGGGTGAGGCCCAGATTAAACATCTCACATTTTTTTTTCAGAAATCATCTCTACTTAAGTCCAAGAGGTCATCAGGTGAAGGGATGGATAAACTCTCAGGTTGCATTTATTGGAAGCTATGAAACTGGTAAAATGATTATGGTTGCTGCAATTCCTAAGGTCAAGGTTTGTTCCACATCTCTACAATTTTATTTATCTTTGTACTAATTTATCACCCATTATGCGTTTTTTCTCTTTAGACTAATTATTAGAATATATTGGCCAAGAGACCGCCATTCTCACCTTTGGTATCGCATCTTTTTTCTTGACAGCCTGTTAGAAGTCCTATTTGAGTATGTTGACATTGACAAAAGGTACATGCCGCATGCTGAGAAATATATACGCTGTGTGGGACTTTTCACGAAGTCATATTGAGAAGGATGTTACCTCCCACAAAGTCTTTATTTGATGTTTGGGGTTTGTCATTTATCCTGTTTACATATCCACTAGAGTAACCATAGCAGCTATATTGTATCACCACTAAAGTCGAAAGCTTTGGAATGGATATATATTTCTTGTGTTGTCTTGGTATCTAAATTCTAAACTGCTCCTATGTGCAGGCAGCGAAGGGAACCGTTCAAGTATTGAAGGGGCATAAAGAACTAAGGGAGAAGCGTTCTTTTGACAAGCTCAAAGTCATTGGTTCGCACTACTGTGGTTATATCAAAGATTCAATGGGAAAAGAAGGTTAGATTGTTCACCATCTTGACTGCATTTCCCTGTTTCTTATTAGGCCTGAGATATAGATATACTGGTAATCATTCTTCACCCATTACGACTGAAGCCTGATTATCACATTGTATTGCCACGTGTTACAAACTGTTTTTGAAATGTAACGCCTGCCCATCATCTGAGGACTTGGTTTAAATTATGATTATTCATTTTCATATCATTATTTATACTCTTGTCCTAGATTAAGAATTTGGTGCTTTGAAGTTCAGGTTATGAGTTCGCTGTTAGTTTAATCTCGACCATGCACAGTTCTTTTTGTATAAAATGGTGCGGATTTTTTGTACAGAAAGAAGCGAGAGCACACAGTATGTATAGTTTCTGCTTACCTCTGTCCTTGATTACTTTGAGTGATTATATGCTTTACTCACTGTAGTTTGCGGAGATCTGTTTTTTGAATACTTTGACCAATGAGGCAGGGGTTAAATGCTCTTTAAATAAAGAGAGACAACAAGGATTAGTAAGTTTATGTCTTTGCTCGTACTGTTTTTATACAAGGAAAACAAAGAGCGACATATGTACTTTTCATCCAATCAATTATCTAGCATGTAAATGTAAGTATTTCTTCATGCACGTGAGAAAGAAAATATTAGTTCCTACATGCTCGAGGCTATGTATAACCATACCGTGGAATGCAATTGTGGTGAGGAGGAACGAGGAGGAGAGGTGTGTCCTGCCTGACATATTAGCAAATTTTTAGGTCAGTTGATTACACTCATGAGTGTTTTTCCGCTACAACATACAGGCCTTATTCACTGGATATACAGACACTCTACTATCTTATAGAAATATGTTGTTCAAGGATGAAGAGGTGGATAAGTTTGTGGCTTTAGTTACTGAATGTCCAGATCCGGCTTGCTTCTCAGCCAGGGCCTACATTTAGAGAAGACATATTCATATGTAAGTGATTTAAGGTCAATTGCCTCCCCTATTGTAATGCTCATCATCTTAATTCAGACATATTCATATATATGCACCATGGTTCATGACTGTATTTTTTCCATACGCGTTTGCAAAGTTCGTCAGTATTATTATGCAGAGACAACCTGCCATGGTTCTGCGTTGATGTGTTCTTTCATTTCTTAATTTCTTTTGCTTTAAAACAAGTTTGATCGGTTGAAAGAATGGTTATGCGTGGCTTGCACACTCAGACCTACTTGCATGTTGAGTTTTATTAGCAAATCCATTTAGAACAGTCTTAACATTTTACGTTTTGCTACAGAAAGTTGTGTACTGCAGGGGTCTATACCCAGGAACCAAAGAAGGAAACTCAGAAGTTTCTCCCTGCCAATAATTAAGATACACAGGGATAGGAGGGCAGAGAGATCATGCTGCCATGGAATCTCAATCCATTTTTCATTTCCTTGCTACTTTCTTGTTTCCTGATATTCAGTAGCCATATACTTTTAGGACTTGGGATGCGATTTCACATGCATCGCTGATGGCAGTTGATACTTTTGTCGGTTCAGGATGAGCTATTTTGTGTACAGTTGCTATGAGCCGTGGAAAGACGAGCAATGCATACCAAAGAAAATTTGAGTGGACCACGTAAGTCATACCAAATAAAGGCGAAGTAGAGCCCCAAATTAGAGACACGATGGGATGCCCATCCTGGTCACTAGGGTGTGTTTGGTTTTAGTAATGCACTAGAATGTCATAGGTCGGACCCGTTCCTGGGCCTGGTTCTCGTGTTTGGTACATACACGGAACGGTGACCAACTCGTTCCCGCGGACCGAATATTCGGCCCAGATGCAGAACGAGGTGAGACCTTGAAATCGAGCGGACCGCGCGAAACCGTCTCCCCCTTGTCTCACTCTCGCCCGACAAACCTTCTCCCTCACGGCTGTCTCTCGTCTTTCCCTTAGGCCGGCAGCTCTCCTCTCTCGTCTCTCCCTCACGCCGGCGACTTTGGGCCGTCAACCCCCTCATCCCTACTGGCGGCGGCGGCGCCACGCCACAGATCTGGCCGAGGGTTGGTGCATCGAAGCGGCGGTCGCGTCGGAGCAGCGGGCAAACAGAGGATTGGCGCCATATTCACTCTGCATGCCTCGTCGCCGTTTCCTACAGCAGGCACGTCCTTCCTTGCTGGAGGGTTGCCACGGGCAAGTGCAGCGACGATGCGGTCTCCCTGTTGGAATTGGCAGGAGCCACTCCCAATTCTTCCTCTAATCTGATGCGGTCTTCTTCTAAAATTCTGAATTTAGTGATTAGAGTCAGCTAGTTATTCTTTTGACCGTAGGTATGTTCAGATGCAAAAGAGATAATTGTATATTTACCAGACTAAGCAGTGTATGTTTCATCTGCAAATCACTGTAAATGCTCAAGAAAATTTGGATTGCAATGAACTTTTGAGATATGGGCTACTCTATTATGTTTGTGAGTGAATGTATAAATTATTTGTCCTACAAATACAATTGAAATGACATATAATTTGTTATTGCATATATAAAACTATAATGTCACCACTTCGTTCCATCTCGCCAACCAAACACAGAACTGTCACCGTTCCATTCCACCTATCTTTCTCTACTAAACACAAGAACGGAACCGACCCATTCCAATAGAATGGAACCATTCCATTCCATTCAACTTCGTTCCTCAACCAAACACACCCCTAGATTTTGTCATTTGTCATCTAAGACCTACTATTAGACTTACAATCTCGAACAGCTACCCGTATTTTTCATTTTTTTTCATGGACCTGGAATGACCCTTATTTGGGCATAGGACCTGTAGGTAATGATTTGCGTGATTTATGTCTTATTGTGGTGATAAAGATGTGATATCGATGCACCCTGATGGTTTGCTGCTGGAGCGGAGTGATGCCATTCTGTGAGGGAGGCGAGCGGCACAGCCGAGCCGGCAACAACTGTTCTGAGTCGGGTGAAGCGGCGCTGCAAACACCTTGTTTTGTTGCTGTGAGAGGTGCTGTGGGGCGGCCGGCATCGGCTATGGCGGTGGTGCAGAATGGGGCGCTGCGAGCAGTGATACACGGGACCGATGTCTGCTTTGAAGCGGCGCAACAAGTGGTCCCCAGGGGGTGGTACTGAGGGGGTATAGGAGCCAGGGTAGTCGGGCAAATCCAACAACGCACACGCCCCGATCGTACAACACAGGAGGAGGACATATCGCTGAATCTGGATGACGCCTGGTGTTGCCCTATTTGGGTATGGGGCACATTGGTTAATGAAACACGTCTTTATGACTCAGGAATTAGGAATTCTATGCACCTTGCATCAAATTTGAAAATCTCAAGAGAGTTATTCTATGCTATGATAGAAATATTTATGCTTCATAGTATAGCATGGTTCCAGTCGAAGACGTGTTTTGCATGTACATACTTACTAGTGCTAAAAATTAGTATGATTCACCATCTTCACAGCAAGCTAGAGTAATAAGAAAAACCTGACACGTACTAGCTATACCAAAAGTAGTAGACAAGCGAACCAACCTGTAGTTGGATGGTTAAGAGAACAGTGTTATCCCATACCACCAAGGTGCAAATCCTTGTGCTCGCATTTATCCTGAATCTATTTCAGAATTTCCGGTGATACGTGTTCAATAGGAGAAGATGTTCTCCTCGACTACGAGACGCCTATGGTGACTTCGTAAAATCTTGAAGATGCTTATAGGGATAAGGTGTGCGTATACATTCATAGGGTGAGTGTATTTACGTACTCTCTCCGTCTGAAAATACTTGTCATCAAAATGAATAAAATGGGATGACGTATTTTAGTTCAGATACATCTTTTTTTATTCATTTTGATGATAAGTATTTTTGAACGGAGGAGTATGTATTAGCGCTTATGTCTGTACTATGATAAGAAAAAAGAGCAGCAGACAAGGACGCGTGCTTTGTGTTGTCTGCTACTGCTACATACGGTAGAGTTACGCTACGTTGACCCTACACGGGACTTGCTCGTGGGCTCGTGGCACGGAGAGCGTCTACGGACACGTCCCGGTGTGTCCGCGGAGATTTATTCTGTCATCCCTTATTTTTCATCAGTTGCAACTATATATCTTAAATGTTATTTCTCAGATGTATACTACACCACGCTACATATAAAAGCTACGCACTACATACTACATAGATAAGCTAGCCTGTTATTCCCTCTATTCTAAATTAGTTGACTTAAATTTATCTAGAATATGAATATATCTAGACATGCATATGTATCTAGACAATCTAAGACAACTAATTTGAGATCAAGGTAATACTACATACTACATAGATAAATTAAGGGCAACCCTATGCATCGGTCGGCCGATGTTTACATTTTATCCGTCGCCTCGACGGCCGTTAGATGCCCGAACTGATAGCCGTCCAATCTAGTGTATGCGTTCCGCATGCCCACTCGTTATTTCCGGCAACAAACGCTCTGTTGAGGAAACAACATTATTGGCCCCGGCCTCGACAGAGTTGCGCCTCACGCGGCGTCGCCGCCAATCCACCGCAAAATCAGCTCGCCGCCGGCGTGCAGGAACTAAATTGAAGTTTCTGCAACACTATGGTGCACCATGGTTGGATCTGACGCAAATCGAGCTCACCGAGGGGGCCTGCTTCGAGAACAGCCGCGGCCTCTATTCCAGCATGATGACGACGAGCTCCCACGCTGGGCATTCCTCTGACGATTTCTGTAACTGAAGCTATGTTTGTGAAACATGCATCATGTTGCAATGCTTGGCCTCGTACGCTCTAACATCGTGTGCTCCTCCAATGCTTTCTGCAACAGGGGCTATGTTTCTGAAGCAAGACCCATGATGCAGAAAAAAAATCGCTGCCGAACCATTTTTTCTTAAACAAGACATGTGTTGCAGAAACTTTCTAAAACTAGACCCTGTTGCTGAAAAAAACTTCATCGCCGAATCGTTTTCTTATTTCTGAAACAAGATTTTTCTTGCAGAAACCGCTGATCTCTGAATCGTACCTTCTTGAGTCATCGCCGGCCACCGCCGACCCCGAGCAAGTCGTCGTCGCCACAGCGGTGGATAAGGCCTCGTGGCCCAATGCCTTGCGCCGCCGCGCCAGTCCGCCGGCTCCCAAATTCATCCGCTCGCCCTCTAATCCAGACGAGCCTTGAAACCTCCCTACTGTTACCCAGTTGCAGGAATGACTGTCTTAAAATAACAAGTGAGTTGCAGGAAAACAGATGCGGCTTCCAGACAAGCCTCGAAACCCCTCTAGTTTTACCCAGTTGCATGAATGACTGTCTTGAAACAACAGGTGAGTTGCAGGAAAACAGACGCGGCTCGACGGACCCGGGGACGCTGTCGACCGTTTGATCAACACATGATCAAACAGCCACGAAGCCGGCGGACGGGCGGGCGTGATTATCAGCCGGATGATGAGCAGCGTTTCCCTTTGTCCTCAGATTTTCCCCCTGAAGTCAACGGGAATTTTTATGGGGGGCGCTATGCGTCCGTCGGCTGATCTTTTAAAAAGATCAGCCGGGTCACGAGCCGTCCGATCTAGCGCATCGAGCGGCCGAGCAATGCCCTGATCATTGCAATAGATGTCTTGTTGCAGTTTTTTTTCAACAGATGCCTTGTGGCAGAACTTTATTTCCAACAGAGGCTTTATTCCAGAATGTTTTTGCAACATTGGTCTTGTTACGGATTTTTTTTGCAACGAAGTTGATGTTGCAGAATTTTTGTTCCATCTTCACATTTTTGCAACATAGGAGTTGTTGGAGAAGGTACTTCTGCAACGTAAATGATGTTGCAGAAAATTGTAGAGGGGAAACAAGATGACAGAAACTCCACGTCGCAGTCGTTCGCCACCATTATTTTCAACTCTGTCGTTGCAATTGCAACAGGAGGCGGTCGGTGATGGTCGTGGACGACGAGAGGAGGTCATCGACGGCCGTACCAAGCAGAGTTGGATGCTCCCATCAGCGAAGCGGTGGACGAAAACCCAGCAATCAGTCTGGTGATTTAAATCATTTCTCAATTTTATTGCTTTAGCTAGCCGATACTGAGTATGCGTCCTAGTTTTTTATTGCTCTAGCGGGCTGTGGGTATCATGAATCATACTGATTTTTTTTAGCATGTACTCCCTCCGTCCACGAATAAGTGTACTTCTAGTTTTTATCCTAAGTCAAAGTTTTAAAACTTTGACCAACTATATACAAATAAGTAGTAACATATATAATATCAAATTGATATATTATGAAAATACATTTCAAAACGAATCTAGTGATACTAATTTAGTGTCATAAATGCTGCTACTTTCCCTATAAAGTTGGTCAAAATTTTAAAACTTTGACTTAAGACAAAAGCTAGAAGTACACTTATTCGCGGACGGAGGGAGTATGTAGAGTTGTCTCCGATGGCCTTAGGGTTATGGGGGTCTGATGGATCTCGACCCTCATCGGTGGGAAGGCTAAATTTTTAGATTTTTCTTTTAGTTTCGTTAGGGTGCGTGTCCTTCTCAAGCAGGCGAGACATCGGCAGCTCCTGAAGATGTAACAAGGTTCTTCCCATCTAGCCCTCGCTCGGTGGTGCGTCTAGCATCGTTGATGGACGTGGGTATGTCTCCGGCAGATTTGTCTCTAGTGGATCTCCTCGGATCTGGTTGTCGTTCGTCTATATTCGTGTGTCTTCAGGTGTGATCCTTCCGATCTACACTACTCTTCATCAGCGACAATTGTTGTTTTGATGCGCTACTCCTATGAGGCCTTCACACGACAACTTTCAGACCGTCTACTACAACAAGTTTTGCCCGGCACCGACGAGGGAGGGCCAGTGATGGTGACATGCCTTCAGCTCGCTTTAGTGCTTGTAGTCTTCGCTAGGTGGTCTACGGGTCTAGATATAACTTTTATTATTTCTGATGTTTGTTGTACTATCATAATTGAAAATGAATAACTCGGAAGTTTTCTCGGAAAAAAAGTTGTCTCATTAAAAGGATATAAGAAGCTAGCATTAAGGGCATCTCCAAAGCAGACCCTCAGACATTTACTATATGTTCGAACCATAGTGTCCGGAGCACTTTTGTCATCCAACCGGAATCTATATATGTTTGCTTAGCAGTCCGAGTGTACAGATTTCGATATCCAAGAGACAAATTTGGAGGCTTTGCCACAGTCCGGATATGCACTTGACCAATCACATGCATGGTGCTTCTGTTCTGTCTCTTCTCCCGACCACACATGCATGGTCCATCTCTCCTTTCTCCTCTCAACTGGACACTAAACCATAAATATCCCAACCGAATACTGTATAATTAGCATTGGATGGCTCCCTCTCGCATCATGTCTGTGGATCATTTTGTGAAATAGTTTCAAATTAGGTTCATTTTGTGTTGAACTTTGCGAAAAGGGTTAGTTTCACTACACCACCTTCTTCTCCCCAGGGCTCTCCCTCTCTCTGCTAGGGTTAGCTACTACTTAATCATTTGGCTCAGAAATTGGGGCAGCGCTGCATCAGTTCTCCTAGACAACTAGAATACGCGAGCCTAACTAGCTAATTCCTGCTGAGGCCACCGTGCGCACCACCTTTGCGCTTTTACCACCGGCCGTCCGGCAAACATATGGAGTCCAACGGTGGCGAGGGAGAGGGCAACATCGACCTCAACCTCTCCCTGCAGCGGGCCTCGTCGCCGGAGTGGTTTGGTTACTTCTCCTGCTCCTACTGCACCAAGAAGTTCTACTACTCCCAGGCGCTAGGCGGCCACCAGAACGCCCACAAGTCCGAGCGCAGCGTCGCCAAACGCACGCGGGAGCTGGCCTACACGCGCCGCCAGGGCCACGTGGGCCAGCTCGGTGAGGCCAGCAGGAGAGAGAAGGACCCGACTAGCAATGCCACGGGGAGCTCCTCGCACAGGAGGGCGTCCCCGCCGGAGGCAGCTCGCCGGGACCTCATCAACGAGGAGATCGATCTGTCCCTCAAGCTCTGATATTAATTGCTTATTGCCTACTGGATTGAGGTTTTTGTAACTGCAAACTTCTGGTCGATTCTCCTTATTATTATTATTTTCTTGATGCTGGTTAATTCCTCTTTTCTTGATTCTACTGGAGTAGTTCTCAGTCGGTGATTACCTAACGAGGAGCTTCTGAGAATATATTTTGTTGAGGATATAAGACGTTTTAGATCACTACTGATGTCTAACAGTCTTATATTAGTTTACAGAGGAATTACTTCAATACCAGAGTCTTTATAATGCATGCACCTGTCCTTGAGATGAATAATCTAAAGGCCTCTTTGGTTTAGAGAAATCTTATAGGAATTTTATAGGATAGGATTTTTATAGGATTTTTTTAAAGCCCTTTGGTTTGTAGGAATGGAATCCTATTTCTGTGCAGGAATTCTTTCTATCCCTCACATTTCATAGGAAAATAAACATTAGCCTAGGCCTAATGAAAAAAAATTCTATGATGTGAATCAAAGAACATCTCCTTTCCTATTCCTACTCATAGGATTTGAGATACATGTCATCTCATTTTTTATGACTTTTCTATTCCTATGATTTTCCTATCGTATGAACCAAAAGAGGCCTAAATATTCATTTACTTACACTATATCCACCTGCTCTATGACTCCATTCAGTGTGTAGATTTATGTCAGTCAACTTTAACACCTGTATTTCGGTCGTGGATGAATACTACTGGTGTTCTCATGGCCATGTCCATGTATGCGGATACTATAAACATATGCCCCTTTTTCGCAAGCTACATATTTGAAAAACAAAAAGTTGCTCTTACTAACCAAAGTCTACTGGACTAAGAGCATCTTTAGCAGATCTCGCAACCAGCCATCATGCAAAACTCATTTATGGTATCCCGGAAACGTTTTTTTGCAGGACCCGTACCCTTAGCCACAATAGATCCTTCATACCGATACCGCGTATTTAAATTTGTAGTTCACACTTTAAACATAGATCACTGGAGTTCATACATAGCAGAGGGGTGTTCATCATACTACATACCATACCGGTCGGAGTTTATACAAACCAAAATTAAACAGTTCTACTAAACGGAAATCATACTAGATCTAGCTACTCATCATCGTCGTCGCCCTCGTCGTCGTAGTGGGGCGGCTTGCCATGGAGGGTGTCATACATGAGGGTTCTGGAGAGGACCTGCGCGAGCTGATACTCCTGGAAGAGTGCCGGGACGTGCGTAGCTGCAGCTTCATCTCCGGCGGCCGCGGCCACCTTGGCCTACCACCACGCCTTCTCCGCCTCCTGGCGACGCTTGAGGACCGGGGAGAAGATGCAATCGAGGTGGCGGAAGTTCGTCCATGCCCGAGTGCCGGCATTGCGGGAGCGGGCGCCACAGCCGCGCGCCTGCTGCCTCCGCCGTTCGTCCATCAGCGGGCGGAGGGATGAGCTCCCGACCTCCGTATCATGCCAGCGCTAGCGGGGCAGGTCGCCGCCGAGCCCGCCGGGGCCGCCATTCCCGCCATGTCCATCGCCCCCCCCCCCTCAGCTACCTCGACTGCCAGCAACCATCGACATCTCCAGCAAGTTAGGGTGGGGGACGGCGCCGCAAATCGCAGCTGGAGTTCTAGGGATTTCTCCCCGAAGGAGAGGTTTCGTGGCAGAGGTGAATGGGGAAGAAATAGGACGCGAGCCCTAAATCGACCCGGAGCCGTCATATATACCAGAATCACGGGCGGTTTACCGGCCTCCCATAAACTATTTACGGGCCGGGCTCTTTTTAGCGGGCCTGCTCAGGCCATTTTTTGGGCCATCCTGTAAAATGGCCAAAAAAACGCACTTCACCGGAGTTATACGGGAGCTGCTAGGGATGCTCTGATGCTGGCTCGAATTCACACCCAATTTAAAGGACATAACTGTCTGAGAGTGTGTGCCTTATTATGGGCAATTTAAAATTGCCGGAGCGATTGAGTTTTTAGCGGCACAGTTCTTACAAACATTTTGAATGTTACTTTCAGATGGATCCACAAATGGTCTTTATTGCAGCATGCGGAAGCTCAAGAGTGTATGGCCTTTCGGAGACGGCAGCACATTATTCATTCAGTCGGTTTCGCTGGCTCAATACACGTTATGTGTTTTTGTCGTGTTTTTTTTTTTTGGAAAAAAAGGATGACCCCCGGCCTCTGCATCTGGGAGCTGCATGCGGCCATTTTATTAATTATTCTCGAGGATATTACAAGGTAGGACAAGAATATGTTTAAATCCGTCATCTTGGCAACATCTGCCGCTACTCCTATCCAAATGATAAAGGGGTGCAAGCTGGGCCACATACCCAAACCTCTCACCTAAGCCTAACATTTATAGCCGGAGGCACCGACCGAGCCATCTGCCAGGTCCGAGGCTCAAACCGGTCCAACACACTCATATGTGTCGTCACCGCCGTCTTCCACTTGTTCATCTTCAGAGCAGATTGAGGTGACAACCTTGGCAGGTCCTCCGCCATCGACACCACCACGACACCAAACGATGACCTCCACCTACGCGAGCCTTGGCAGGTCCTCTGCCATTGACGCCACCACGACATCAGCCGACGACCTTCACCTACGCGAGTCCATCTCCAAGCAACGGACGTAAATCCATCATAGGATAGGGCCGCACCACCGCCGTCACCCACCACCCACAAGCCTCACCCAACCCCAAGGTTCCCAAAGCGGCGCCTACAAGAAGGGAACGGCGCCGTGAGCGCCGCCGCCGCCCAACAAAGTTAGGGCTTTAGCCCGGGAGACCTAGGGGAAGGTGAAGTGAGGAGATCACTCCATACTGACGCCTCCAAGGAGGGGAACGGCGCCCTCAGGTGTCGCCGTCGGCGCGGCCGGTCAAGGCCGGCCAGCTATTTCACCCGAACTAGATCCCCGCCACGAACACCGCCTCCTGTACAGAACTAGCAACCAAGAGAAAGCGCGGCCCGACCAGGCTGGCCCGCACGCCGAACATGGGAGGAGGGGAGGCGCCAGACTGCACGCAACGGCCGCCGCAGAAGCCGCCGTCGGCCACCAGCGATCATCGGATCCCGCCCGTGCGGCCAGGGCACCAGATCCACCGCCCGCACGGGTGCTAGCCGGCTGTGCCTTGCCAATGGAGCCGCCACTCCAGATCCGGGGTTCCCACGCAGAAGCAGGGCAACCGAGGCCCCGCCGCCACCATCCTTGGCGCCCCGGGCTTGCCCGACAGCTGCCTCATGCGGCGGAAAGAAGGTGGGACGAGGTGGGGAGGGGGCCACGGCGGCGCGGCTAGGGTTCCCCCGCCGCCGCCGGGGGAGGCGACGCGGGGTCGCGAGAGGAGGGGGTCGTGAGAGAAGGGGGTCGCGAAAGGAGGAGCTGGAGGTGGGTGTGTTTTTGTCATGTTATCCTACCAGTTGTGTCATGTTTTTTTTACCTTTTCATTTTAACGGATGAATTATGCGTACTTAATTAAGACACATGTGTGCATCAGAATGATGCATAGGCCGGTTGTTAACCTTCTTTTAAGAAAAACTCTTCATTAGTTTTTTTTTTGCGAACCTCTTCTTTCGTTCTTGTGATGTTTTGAATCATTTGGGCCATGCATCGAGAGTGAAACCAAGTTCTGCCTAGGGATTTGGTTACCAGAGGGAAAATTTTGTCACCTCATGGTTACTGCACAAGTTACAAGGATTAAAGCAACATATACTAGTAGGCTAGACAAGGAGACGTGCCGTACTAGCCATGCGGTGAAGCAACCATGGGTGTAGCATCAGGGAACTCCCAATGCTTGCATCTTAGCATGGTCTCATAGGTAAAAGTATTATGTGGCATCATAGTTAATGAGTAAAGAGAGAGCAACCATATCATAATCTAGATATAGATCTTAGCACCAAACCAGGTCATCTTACTGCTTTATTACTATCAAAAAAAGACATTAAACGAGGTTTTTATGATACAACACTAAGATATAGTGCATTGGGACTGTTATATCTGAATATCTATTTAATATCGTTAGGTATATCTTATTCTAAAAGGCAACTAGGAAAAGAAAAAGAGGGGAGGCTCACGGAAGAAAAATGCCTCCCGGGTCACTCCTAGGGCGACTCCGGAGGCCACCCCCGCCGCCGGCCCTAGGGTACCTTAAATCTCTGCCCTCCCCGCGCCACCGCCGGAGGAGGCCGTCGGAGCTGACGGCGGCGGCGGGGCTCTTCCCTTCTGACTTTCTCCTTCCCTCCCCGCGGTTGGCTAGCCTCCTTCTGCCGCCAGAACGGGACGCTTGTGCCTAGATCTCGTGTCCTGTGGGTGCTGCAGCGTCAACATGACCATCCATGTGCTCCATCGGTCGTGTCCTCCGATGATCTGTACTGGTGGTGTTGTTGTGCGGCGCTGGTCAAGGGCAAGATCTGAAGGTTTGCGTCACAGACAGGCTGGATCTGGCGGGATCTAGCATGTGGTAGCTTGCAGGCAGCTGGTGCTGGCGTGGATCGACATGATCTGGCGCTCGGATGCGATGCCTCGAAGGTGCTTGAGGCGGTGGATGTCTGAATCTCAGTTCTGCTTCACCAGGCGGCTTTCAGGAGACGTGCCTCCTTTGTGGGCGTCTGGGCAGCGATTCACGCCGTGTCTTGGTCGGGTGCTGATCAAGCAGATCTCGGCTGGCTTGTTTCGGTGATGGCCGGCTCTTTCACGGCATCCCCGTGTGACTAATGTGAACGGGGCCTCTTTCTGGTGGTCATTCGTCGGCTTGGTATATGCGGTGGTGCATCCGTTGGAGAGGGAAGTGGTGGATGCTCGATGGTGGTGCACGTGACTTGGCCATTGGGCTTCACGTGCCAGGCAACCCCGTGCCTCCCATCCTCATGACGGACAGCGAAGATATTCGTCGTTCTCCGGTGTTGGTTGGGGTGTGCCCTGACATCGGAATTGGTGCTAGCACAGTCGGCGTTGTATGTGTGGTGTTCACTTTGATCCGAAATTTCAGTGCTGATCGAGACATTGCATCAGGATTTCTTCCATGGCAAGTTGGTGGTGACAACACTGGGACTTCGTCTATGGTGGTTCTATTTGAATACCATGTCCTAGGTTCCGGGGTGAAAACCCTAGGTCTAGCCTTCACTGGTTGTACCTGGCAGTGGCGGTTCCGCTCCCTTGTTGAAGGCACTGTTTGGAGCTTAGCCGGTCCTTATCTTCTGGGTGAAAACTCACGATCTAGCCTGTGTGGTTTAATCCAGCGGTGATGATGTTCATGCACCATTTCCTTGTTGAAGGCATCGCTGTTAGGACAACCTTCGTGCCATAAAGATTTAGCATTTTACTGGTTGGCTGCTCGGATGTGTGGACCAAAGTTGGCTGCACAAACTGTTGAATCGGTGCCAAATAATTTTCTAATGGCACCACTATTGAGATGGCAACATTTTTAGATACTAGGTACAAACTGTAACACTGTCTTAGGTGCGTTTGGTTGAAGGTGTGGTATGAATGGGTTGGGACCGTGATAGTGTCTGTATCACATCTAACAAATGATTTGTAACAATGAAAGAGGGTCTCACCTTCTTTGCACATGCCAGAAACTTCCTCCCACTGTCCAAAGATTCAAACGCAACTAGCTTCACGCATGGAGATTCATGGTGACAACGAGCAGACAGATCTTCAGCCACCCTGCTCCATTTGTTGCAACTGATGCCCCTAGGGAGCTACAAGAGGAAGAAATGACTCAAATCGACTGCCAGGTTAAAATCCTTCATTCCAAGTCATAGCCCGAGAGAGATAGAGAAGAGAGGCATACTTGGGTGGTGAAGGAGTCTTCGTCGGAGGAGGAACCGTTGGAGAGGTCATTGAAAAAGACCATGGCGACCCCGGCAGTAGAATGCGAGACGGTGAGAGCGAGGAAGCAAGCGAGGAAGCAGCTATAGCTTAGGAAGGAAGGAAGGAAGGAAGGAAGAAACTGGGCAAATGTGACTTGTGGTCGGGGAGAAAAGGGGGAGGGGAAGGGGGGAGGGGGTGGGGGTAGATATTTTGGTGGTAGGCCAAAAGTTTGAAAATGTGGAAGGAAACTTTGCACATGGTGCCGTCGGACACCATTCCCTTTGAACGATTGTGTGCATCGCAAACGATTCTTCTACTTTACGCGCATGGGATGAGTTTGATAATTCAAATTTTGGTGGAAATTCCCCGGGTACGTCATTGCATAATTTAACACCGCTTGCTAATTTGGGCACACAAAAGAGCGTACATCACACAAACCACACTTACTAAATCGAGCAATTTTAGTAATTGAATAGAGCTAGTTGACCTAAACATTGCTCTAACAAAAGTCCAGCATTAAAAACAAAGCCTAAGTACGCATAATTAACAAATCCGCCTCCACCCCGGCCTATGCATCGCCGGTGTGAGATGAGACGTCGATGACTTGTCCTGGCAAAATGCCGCCGTTGGTGGACTCCGCGTCCCCCCTGCTGAAGTCGACCGCGTCCTCGGCACCGTCATCAAGGTTGTAGTACTCGTAGTAGTGGCTGCGCCAAAGCTCGCGTTGGTACTCCACAGCTTATTCCCCTACGGTCAGACTCTTCTCTACCTCGACCTCTACCACACGCAACTCCTCCTCCTGGCGCTCCTCGATCTCCGCCGCCTCCTGCATCTTGAGCTCCCGCTCGGCGATCTCATGAGGAAGCAGGTGCTCCATGTCCACCGCCGCCTTTTCATACATGGGTTGCTTGCTGGATTCCCAGGTGGCCCAGAATATCTTGGCGTGTGCGTCCTTGATCTTGGAGTGGATTGCATTGACCTAGGCCAAGGCGACATCGGCGGCACGGACGGCAGCTCGAGCGCTCTCGGCGTTTGCAGCCGCCGTCGTAGCAGCAGCTGTAGTCGTCTCGGCTGCCGCAGCTGCCTTTTCGGCTACCACATAAGCCCTCTCGGGGGATGCGGCCGCGCTCGATGCGGATGCGGCGGCACTCTCGGCATAGGCGGCGTTGCTCTCGGCGCAGGTGGGGGCGCTCAGGGAGCACACGTCCATCGTACGAGCCTTCACGAAGCATTTCCATGGCGTCATCTTTGCAAGAAGGGGGTGCGGGAATGGGGATCGGGATTCATGGATTCGGGGGTTGCCGGCACTGGAGCAGAGGAGCCGACGAAGCTTAAGGAGGAAGACTTAAATAGACTCAGAAATTTTCATGGCAAATGGTTCCAAAACAAAATTGTGTGTGATGTTGTGGATATTTTTTATTAGCTGTGAAAGATGAATTTGGAATAAAGTGGCAACAGATGGTGTTTTAAATGTACGAGAAAATTTGTAGTACTAATACAACTGTCATGTCAAATTTTGGAAAATTTCAGAGGTCATTTGACCTTTTAAGACATCTAAGTGATTTTCTAGCCATTTAATGACTGTAATTGAAATTTGAACTACATGTACATGCAACAACTAACCATAACGGGTTGAAAAGTCATATTTTGTGTACTTGTGTGCGATTTAATTCCACGTGCAGTAAATTGGAAGGAATTTTTAAACATATTGGTTTAATGGCTACGACACAATTAAGCATGGAGTGCTATGGCATTTAAATTCCAAAAATTTTATATAAGATCAAAAACACATGAAACCTTGCTTGATGTAATGTCATGCCACCAAGATGATGTGGTAAAATTTATGGAATGTTTGACGAAAGTTTGGACACACACCCTGTCGGCTTCAGGGTTCCGCAGACCCTTGAGAGGTTCGAACTCCGGGCTGCGTGCAAAGAACTCTCTCTCCACAGTCTGCCCGCTCGACGATTCCACGGACTAGCTCGACGAACCCAAGGGACAAGAGACGCATCGGTTTATCCTGGTACGGGCCATGATAACCCACAAGTATAGGGGATCGCAACAGCTTTCGAGGGTAGAGTATTCAACCCAAATTTATTGATTCGACACAAAGGGAGCCAAAGAATATTCTCAAGTATTAGCAGCTGAGTTGTCAATTCAACCACACCTGCAAACTTAGTATCTGCAGCAAAGTGTTTAGTAGCAAAGTAATCTGATAGTGATGGTAAGGGTAACAAAAGAGTGATGAAAGCAAAGTAATGTTTTTGGTATTTTGTAGTGATTGTAACAATAGCAACGAGAAAGTAAATAAGCGTAAACCAGTATATGAAAATCTCATAAGCATTGGATAAATGATGGATAATTATGCCGGATGCGGTTCATCATGTAACAGTCATAACATAGGGTGACACGGAACTAGCTCCTATTCGTCAATGTAATGTAGGCATGTATTCCGAATATAGTCATACGTGCTTATGGAAAAGAACTTGCATGACATCTTTTGTCCTACCCTCCCGTGGCAGCGGGGTCCTAATGGAAACTAAGGGATACTAAGGCCTCCTTTTAATTGAGAACCGGAACAAAGCATTAGCACATAGTGAATACATGAACTCCTCAAACTACGGTCATCACCGGTAAGTATCCCGATTATTGTCACTTCGGGGTTAACGGATCATAACACATAATAGGTGACTATAGACTTGCAAGATAGGATCTAGAACTCTCATATATTGATGAAAACATAATAGGTTCAGATCTAAAATCATGGCACTCGGGCCCTACTGACAAGCATTAAGCATAGCAAAGTCATAGCAACATCAATCTCAAATCATAGTGGATACTACGGATCAAACCCTAACAAAACTAACTCGATTACATGGTGAATCTCATCCAACCCATCACCGTCCAGCAAGCCTACGATGGAATTACTCACGCACAGCGGTGAGCATCATGAAATTGGTGATGGAGGATGGTTGATAATGACGACGGCGACGAATCCCCCTCTCCAGAGCCCCGAACGGACTCCAGATCAGCCCTACCGAGAGGTTTTAGGGCTTGGCGGCGGCTCCGTATCGTAAAACACGATGATTTCTTCTCTCCTATTTTTTCTCCCTCGTGAGAAGGTTGTGGGCCCCCTGGTCTTCATGTCATTCCGAGAACTTTTGTTTTCTGCACATAAAACAACATCATGACAATTCTGTTGAAAACAGCGTCAGTCCGGGTTAGTTCCATTCAAATCATACAAGTTAGAGTCCAAAACAGGGGCAAAAGTGTTTGGAAAAGTAGATACGTTGGAGACGTATCAACTCGCCCAAGCTTAAACCCTTGCTTGTCCTCAAGCAATTCAGTTGACAAACTAAAAGAAACAAAGAAAAACTTTTACAAACTCTGTGCTCTTATTGTTGTAAATATGTCAAGCTAGCATTCAAGTTTTCAGCAAAGATTATAACTAACCACATTTGCAATAATTCTTAGGTCTCATGATTACTCATATCAATAACATAATCAACTAGCAAGCCATAATAATAAATCTCGGATGACAACACTTTCTCAAAACAATCATAATATGATATAACAAGATGGTATCTCGCTGGCCCTTTCTGAGACCGCAAAACATAAATGCAGAGTACCTTTAAAGATTAAGGACTGACTAGACATTGTAATTCATGGTAAAAGAGATCCAATCATAGTCACACCCAATATAAATTAACAGTAATGAATGCAAATGACAGCTGCGCTCTCTAGCTAGTGCTTTTTAATAAGAGGGTGATGACTCAACATAAAAGTAAATAGATAGGCCCTTCGCATAGGGAAGCAGGGATTTGTAGAGGTGCCAGAGCTTGGTTTTGAAATAGAGGTAAATAATATTTTGACCGGTAATACTTTCATTGTCAACATAACAACCAAGAGATGGTGATATCTTCCATGCTACACACATTATAGGCGGTTCCCAAACAGAATGGTAAAGTTTATACTCCCCCTCCACCAACAAACATCAATCCATGGCTTGCTCGACACAACGAGTGCCTCCAACATACATCAGGTCCCAGGGGGAGTTTTGTTTGTAATTATTTTGATTTAGTTTGCATAAAGCATGGAACTAGGCATCCCGGTGACCAGCCCTTTATCTCGTGAGTGAGGAGCGGAGTCCACTCCTCTTGAGAATAACCCGCCTAACATGGAAGATACAGACAGCCCTAGTTGATACCTGAGCTATTCGAGCATACAAAACAGGATGATTATTTGAAGGTTTAGAGTTTGGCACATACAAATTTACTTGGAACGGCAGGTAGATACCGCATATAGGAAGGTATAGTGGACTCATGTGGGATAACTTTGGGCTTTAAGGAGTTTGGATGCACAAGCTGTATTCCCACATAGTGCAGGTGAAGGCTAGCAAAAGACTAGGAAGCGACCAACTAGAGAGCGACAACAGCCATGTACATGCATTAAAATTAGTAAACATTGGATGCAAGCATGAGTAGGATATAATCCACCATGTACATAAATATCGTGAAGGCTATGTTGATTTGTTTCAACTACATGCGTGAACATGTGCCAAGTCAAGTCACTTAAATCATTCTGAGGAGGATACCACCCTATCATACCACATCATAACCATTTTAATAGCATGTTGGCACGCAAGGTAAATCGTTATAACTCATAGCTAATCAAGCATGGCACAAGCACTATGATCTCTAATTGTCATTGCAAACATGTTTATTCATAACAAGCTGAATCAAGAACGATGAACTCATCATATTTACAAAAACAAAAGAGGTCGAGTTCATACCAGCTTTTCTCATCTCAGTCACTCCATCATATATCATCATAATTGCCTTTCACTTGCACGACCGAACGATGTAAATAATAATAAGAGTGCATGTGCATTGGACTAAGCTGGAATCTGCGAGCATTCAATAAACAGGAGAAGACAAGGCAATATGGGCTCTTTTGTCAGATAAACAATAATGCATATAAGAGCCACTTCAATAATTTAATCAAGGTCTTCTCCTACTGACCCCCAAAGAAAAGTAATAAAACTATTTACACGGGAAAGCTCCCAACAAGCAAAAGAAGAACAGGAAATATTTTTGGGTTTTATTTTTAATTACTACTACAGCATGGAAAGTAAATTAATTAAAAGCTACAACTCTTTTTTTTGGTTTTTTCTTAAGGTTCATCAAACACACAAGAAGAAAGCATAAAAGAAAATAAACTAGCATGGATGATACAATGAAAAAGTATGAGCACCGACATCTGGCAATGAGTGTGCGTGAAAATAAATGTAATGTCGGTGAGAAATACGTACTCCCCCAAGCTTAGGCTTTTGGCCTAAGTTGGTCTATGGCCACGGCTGACCTGGCTGATATCCATAATAATAGTTGGGGGCATACTGAGATGCAGCGGCTACGCCTCCTGAGCTGCAGCGTGGCGACGAGCGGCCTTCGCTCTCCTCTCGTACCCATCTGCCTCCTCTCTGGTAATAGTATATCCTCCTCTTGCCTGATAATCAAAGAAAGCAGGAGCAGGGAGAGTAATATGGACAGCAAAACGAGCTTGGACTCGGGTTTGAGTTGGTTTTTCATGTTTGGGGGAGGAAGATGAAGTGTGTGGCTGGAAGAATAAGTGGAGGAGGGCCACCGTGGGCCCACGAGGCAGGGGGGCGCGCCTTAGGGGGGTGGGCACGCCCTCCACCCTCGTGGCAAGGTGGTTGGCCCCCCTGGTGCGTTCTTTGTTCCATAAATCCTCAAATATTCTATAAAAATCATATTTAGTTTTCAAGGCATTTGCAGAACTTTTATTTTCGAGGTATTTTTATATTGCACGGATAATCAGATAACAGACAGAAAATTATTTATTTTGTTTTATTTCAACTAAATAACAGAAAGTATAGAATGGGTACAGAGGGTTGTGCTTCTAGTTTCATCCATCTCATGCTCGTCAAAAGGAATCCACTAACAAGGTTGATCAAGTCTTGTTAACAAACCCATTCCGATTAACATGAAACCAGGGAAATTTCGAATAACACTAGGTTACATCAACAGGGATATGCACATCCCCAATAATAAGTATATTATATTTCTTCTTGACAGTAGGGAGAGGAAATTCAAAACCTCCAAATATAATCGATGGAATTTTTCCGATAGAATTGATACTATGAACTTGAGGTTGTTTCCTCGGAAAGTGTACCGTATGCTCATTACCATTAACATGAAAAGTGACATTGCCCTTGTTGCAATCAATAACAGCCCCTGCAGTATTAAGAAAAGGTCTTCCAAGAATAATAGACATACAATCGTCCTCGAGAATATCAAGAATAACAAAGTCCGTTAAAATAGTAATGTTTGCAACCACAACAGGCACATCCTCACAAATACCGACAGGTATAGCAGTTGATTTATCAGCCATTTGCAAAGATAATTCAGTAGGTGTCAACTTATTCAAATCAAGTCTACGATATAAAAAGAGAGGCATAACACTAACATCGGCTCCAAGATCACATAAAGCAGTTTTAACATAGTTTCTTTTAATGGAGCATGGTATAGTAGGTACTCCTGGATCTCCAAGTTTCTTTGGTATTCCACCCTTAAAAGTATAATTAGCAAGCATGGTGGAAATTTCAGCTTCCGATATCTTTCTTTTATTTGTAATAATATCTTTCATGTACTTAGCATAAGGATTTGTTTTGAGTATATCAGTCAATCGCATACGCAAAAATATAGGTCTAATCATTTCAGCAAAGCGCTCAAAATCCTCATCATTCTTTTTCTTGGATGGTTTGCGAGGAAAAGGCATGGGTTTCTGGACCCAAGATTCTCTTTCTTTACCATGTTTCCTGGCAACAAAGTCTTTCTTATCATAACGATAATCCTTTGATTGTGGGTTATCAAGATCAGTAGCAGGTTCAATTTCTACATCATTATCATTACTAGGTTGAGCATTAATATGAACATCGTCATTAACATTTTCATTAGGTTCATGTTCATTACCAGATTGTGTTTCAGCATCAGAAATAGAGATATTATTTGGATTATCAGGTGATTCAGCAATAGCTTCACTGGAAGTTTGCATAGTTCTATCATTTTTCTTTTTCTTCTTTTTAGAAGAACTAGGTGCATCAATTTTATTTCTCTGAGAATCTTGCTCAATTCTCTTTGGGTGGCCTTCAGGATACAAAGGTTCCTGAGTGATTCTACTAGTTCTAGTAGCCATTTTAACAGCATAATCATTTTTCTTACTATTCATCTCATTGAGCAATTCTTTTTGAGATTTAAGTACTTGTTCTACTTGAGTGGTAACCATAGAAGCATGTTTGCTAACAAGTTTAAGTTCACCTCTAATATTAGCCATATAATGACCCAAGTATTTAATCATATCAACATCTTGTTTTAATTGTCTACCAAAATAAGCATTGAAGTCTTCTTGCTTAAACATAAAATATCAAACTCATCCAAGCATTGACTAGCAATTTTAGTAGGAGGGATTTCGGCTTTATCATATCTATAGAGAGAATTTACCTTTACTACCTGTGTCGGGTTATCAAGGTATGGAGGTTCTTTAATAAATAAAGGATTAAGATCATATATTTCTCCATCAGGCGGTAAATTAAGACCATGTATTTCTTCAATAGGAGGTAAATTCTTAACATTTCAGCTTTAATACCTTTTTCTTTCATAGATTTGTTTGCCTCTTGCATATCTTCAGGACTGAGAAATAGAACACCTCTCTTCTTCGGAGTTGGTTTAGGAATATGATCATTAATTGGAGTAGGAGCTACCTCAGGAGCTGGCTCGGGAGGTGCCCAATTATTTTCATTTGTCAACATATTATTCAATAAGATTTCAGCTTCATCCGTTGTTCTTTCCCTGAAAATAGAACCAACACAACTATCCAGGTAATCTCTGGAAGCATCGATTAGTCCATTATAAAAGATATCAAGTATTTCATTTTTCTTAAGAGGATGATCAGGCAAAGCATTAAGTAACTTGAGAAGCCTCCCCCAAGCTTGTGGGAGATCCTCTTCTTTAATTTGCACAAAGTTGTATATTTCCTTTAAAGTAGCTTGTTTCTTATGAGCAGGGAAATATTTAGCAAAGAAGTAATAAATCATATCCTCGGGACTACGCACACAACCAGGATCAAGAGAATTAAACCATATCATAGCATCACCCTTTAATGAGAACAGAAATATTTTAAGGATATACAAGTAGCGAGATCTCTCATCATTAGTGAACAGGGTGGCTATATCATTTAATTTAGTAAGATGTGCTACAACAGTTCCAGATTCACAACCATGAAAAGGATCAGATTCGACCAAAGTAATTATATCAGGATCAACATAGAATTCATAATCCTTATCAGCAACACATATAGGTGAAGTAGCAAAAGCAGGGTCAGGTCCCATCCTAGCATTTGGACATTTCTTATTCCATTTAGTCAATAAACTTTTGAGTTCATTTATGTCTTTGCAGGCTAAAATAGCTAAAGAAGCATCTTGATCAAATAAATAACCCTTAGGAATAACAAGTGATTCTTCATCATCATTTTCATCTTCATAATCAGATTAAATATTTTCAATCTCTCTAGCCCTAGCAAGTTGTTCCTCTAGAAAATCACTAAGTGGCATAGTGGTATCAGGCATAGAGGTAGTTTCATCATAAGTATCATGCATAGCAGAAGTAGCATCATCAATAACATGCGACATATCAGAACAAATAGCAGAAGCGGGTGTAGATGTCGCAAGCTTACTCATAACAGAAGGTGAATCAAGTGCAGAGCTAGATGGTAGTTCCTTACCTCCCCTCGTTTTTGGATCTCTCAAGTTAGATCTTAGTTTTTGGATCTCTCAAGTTCTTCATAGTGTCCAACAGATATACATCCCAAGTGACTCAAAGAATAGAGCTATGCTCCCCGGCAATGGCGCCAGAAATTAGTCTTGATAACCCACAAGTATAGGGGATCGTAACACCTTTCGAGGGTAGAGTATTCAACCCAAATTTATTGATTCGGCACAAGGGGAGCCAAAGAATATTCTCAAGTATTAGCAGGTGAGTTGTCAATTCAACCACACCTGGAAACTTAGTATCTGCAGCAAAGTGTTTAGTAGCAAAGTAATCTGATAGTGATGGTAACGGTAACAAAAGAGTGATGAAAGCAAAGTAATGTTTTTGGTATTTTGTAGTGATTGTAACAATAGGAACGGGAAAGTTAATAAGCATAAACCAGTATATGGAAAGCTCGTAGGCATTGAATCAATGATGGATAATTATGGCGGATGCGGTTCATCATGTAACAGTCATAAGATTGGGTGACACGGAACTACCTCCAATTCATCAATGTAATGTAGGCATGTATTCTGAATATAGTCATACGTGCTTATGGAAAAGAACTTGCATGACATCTTTTGTCCTACCCTCCCGTGGCAGCAGGGTCCTAATGGAAACTAAGGGATATTAAGGCCTCCTTTTAATAGAGAACTGGAACAAAGCATTAGCACATAGTGAATACATGAACTCCTCAAACTACGGTCATCATCGGTAAGTATCCCGATTATTGTCACTTCGGGGTTAACGGATCATAACACATAATAGGTGACTATAGACATGCAAGATAGGATCTAGAACTCTCATATATTGATGAAAACATAATACGTTCAGATCTGAAATCATGGCACTCAGGCCCTAGTGACAAGCATTAAGCATAGCAAAGTCATAGCAACATCAATCTCAAAACATAGTGGATACTAGGGATCAAACCCTAACAAAACTAACTCGATTACATGGTGAATCTAATCCAACCCATCACCGTCCAGCAAGCCTACGATGGAATTACTCACGCACGGCGGTAAGCATCATGAAATTGGTGATGGAGGATGGTTGATGATGACGACGGCGACGAATCCCCCTCTCTGGAGCCCCGAACGGACTCCAGATCAGCCCTCCCGAGGGGTTTGAGGGCTTGGCGGCGGCTCCGTATTGTAAAACGCGATGATTTCTTCTCTCCTATTTTTTTCTCCCCAAAAGGAGTTATATAGAGTTGGAGTTGGAGTCGGGGGGCTTCCAGGGGGCCCACGAGGTAGGGATTGCGCCCTAGGGGTGGCGCGCCCCACCCTCGTGAGAAGGGTGTGGGCCCCCTGGTCTTCATCTTTGGCAAGGATTTTTTATTATTTATTGTAAGATATCCCGTGGAGTTTCAGATCATTCCGAGAACTTTTTCTTTTCTGCACATAAAACAACATCATGGCAATTCTGCTGAAAACAACGTCAGTCCAGGTTAGTTCCAGTCAAATCATACAAGGTAGAGTCCAAAACAAGGGCAAAAGTGTTTGGAAAAGTAGATACGTTGGAGACGTATCAGGCCACCTTGCGATGTAATACCCTACTCCAGCTTTGTGGTGGATTGCCTTGAGGGGCTGAGGATGAACTAGTACAGTGGTGGAACATCCTCATGATGTGAGGTGTTCTTGAGCTCGACGAGCTGGTGAGATGGTCAGGGTGGAATGTACCTCTCTCCTCTATGGTGGCGGCTAAGTCCTATTTATAGTGGCCTTGGTCCTCTTCCCAAATATAGGCGGGAAGGGATCCCAGGCCAAATTTGAAGGGATACAACTGGTACAAGATATACTGACAAAAGTAGTCTTCGCCCGCAAAAGCCTCTGGTAGTGACGCCACGGTGGGTTCCGCGATGACCTCCATCCTACCGTGCTGACGGTCTTGGTCTCGTTGCACCAATATGGAAAACTTTGCTTGATTCCTCGGGACCCCGCGCCTGCGCTTGCCTCCTTAGCACCAAAGAGGAAACAGGTACATTGCGCCCGCTGGCGCCCGCCTGGCCTTGGTCGTCATGGCTCATGTCATATGAACCTCACGAGGTGCACTTTGCATAGATGTCTACACTCCTCGGGAGCCAGCCTAGTGAGGCCGCCCCACAGGAAGGCCTTAGTGTCATCCGCCTCACGAGGCCTGGCCCCTCGCAAGGGTCTTGGGTTGTTGTTGCAAAAGCTGGGCCTTTGACGGAGCCATGCCGTGGGCCGCAGGCAGGCAAGTCTGAGTACGCCCATTCCCAGGACGCCGACAGTAGCCCCTGGGCCCAAGGTGCGCTCAAACTTGGCTTCAAGGCGAAGCCAAAGGGCAAGTGCGGAGCGCCGCGGGCCCTAACCGCCTGCGGCCTTGGTCGATACGTGGCGATTGATGGGACACGGGCGTCTTTACTTCCCCACACACTGCCTCGACAACCGTTCGGCTTGACGAGACCCTGCTACATGCAGAGAAAACCGTCATTGCGTGCGATCATGGAGGCCGGCGGTTGGCCTATTTTCGGCTATAAATGAGGGGAGGGGCAGAGCCCCCTTTGCTCATCTCCTTCTTCCCATCGCTCGCTCCCTCTTCCTCTTTCTCGCCATCCGCTCCTTCTTGCCGTGGTACTCATGGAGCCGACAAAGAGGTTCTCCGCCGCCGAGAAGGGGAAGGCTCACAAGGAGGGACCTGGCTCGCCGCCACCCAAGAGAGGGCGGGGCCGCCCCCATAAGCATGTCGCGACCCCTGCGATGGCTCCTCGGGGACGTGGGCGCACTCCTTCGGGGACCAGCATCGCCCTTGGTGGCCGCGGCAGTGTTCCTTCTTGTGGCGGGAGCCGCCCGGGGCAAGGCAGCCCCTGTGACAAGGGAGGCACGCTCTGGTTGCCCGGCCTCCCTGGCCGTGTTTCCAGTTGGCGGAGGTGCTCCCGGAGTTCGTCCTATGGTTGGAGAGGCCGACCAGCACCTAGCTTCAGCTTCTGTGCTCCTTTGCCAGCGAGCTGCCGGCCATGGGTCTTGACGGCCTCTGGCTGCAGGCCGATGGTTGCTGTAGCAAGGCCTCATGGGCCGCGGTGGAGGTCTCCGCCGCGGGCAATGTGTCCCTGGCCCGCGGCTGGCAGGTGTTCTCCCGCACGCGTGGCCTGACGAGGAGGTGCACCCTCCACTTCAAGTATGACGACATCGCGACCCTCTACGTGAGGGTTTTTGGGGAAGATAGTCTTCGCGTAGGGTGCTGCCCCGAAGACAGTGGTGACGATGATGAGCTTGGCCTACGATGGCCGTGATGACGCTGAGGGCAAGCTTTCCCTTGGCGATGGCGGTGGCTCGTCCAGCGGCGGCTCCTCCTCTAGCGAGAGCACCAGCGGCGGCGGCTACGACCAGCCGCCATGTCGTCGAGCTCGCTTCGAGGATGGTGGCAGGTCGTCCCATTACCACGCTTTGGTGAAGCGGGAGGAAGGCTCGCGTTGAGCCCGGGAGGCCCTCTGAGCCATGCCTCATGAGCTGTTGTGGTTGTGCAGGCCACTTTTGTTTAACCTTTCCTTTCTTCCTGCATTTCAAAAAAGTAGAGGGCCCTGCTGGGGCATGTAATGAACCATGGTATTTATGCTACTATGCTATGTTTATTGTTCTGATATTATGCTGTGGTGTTCATGTTCCAAACGAGTATGATAGGATAACTTAGCTTGATGCACCCGCGGTAGTTTCCTTCCTTGTGAGAGCGCGCGCCTCATTATCTGGTGAGGCCTCCTTACTACTGACTCAGGAGGCGATGGCCTTGGGAGGAATCATAAAGCTGCAGGATTTGTTAAAAATCTGTCGGGTGCCTTGTTCCTCATTGCGTGAGCCCTCGGGCATGGGCTAATTGTGGCTCAATGCACCGCGTCACGGTACGCGGGGGGCATAAATCACGAGCTCGTTCGAGTGCACCTCGCGAAGAATCAAGAAAGCCAAAGCTCTGGAGCAACAGGGCTCTGGCGAGGTGTGTCCACGACATGGGTGAGCCCGATGCACGCACACACCTGCCCAGTCTTCGGCGAGGCACACGAAGAAGAGCGACGGTCAACTGCCGTTCTTCCTGATCCAAGATAAAGAAGTGAACGGAGCAAGGGGAGAAAAATCCAACTTGTCTGTCAAGAAATGTTAGAACTCCAAATTCCATTAAAAGGCTACGAACCAACTCCAGAAAGCAAGCAAATGAACAGTCGCGTCTAGCACCTAGTCTAGTCTTCTTACCAGCGCGGAGCTAAGTGCTGCCACTAAGATGTGGGATGGAGCCCCCGAGGCCCGAGGGCAGCTCTCCGGAGACTCCGGGGTGTGTACAACCCCACTCACTATTATGTGAGAGTGTCACGAGCGGATACCTTCACAGGTACTGGGCCTTGCTTCATGGGTAGAACTTCTGGAAGTGCTGGATGTTCCAGGCGTTCTGGATGGGGATCCCGTCCTGCGTCTCCAGGCGCGCGGCGCCAGGCCTGGAGACGCGGGCAATACTAAACGGGCCCTCCCACATGGGAGAGAACTTGTGCAGCCCTTCCCTGGAGAGCACCCGCCTCAAGAAGAGATCACCCACTTCAAGCATCCTGGGGCGGATGATGCGGCAGTGGTACCGCCGCATCGCCTACTGGTACCTTGCTGCCTGGAGCGAGGCTTGACATCGGCGTTCGTCCCCCAGCACGAGGCCCATCGCCCACGTGGCGTCCTGGCATGCCTCGTCATACGCCAGGACCCGCGCGGAGTGATGCCTCACCTCATTTGGGAGAACCGCTTCAGCTCCGTAGACGAGGAATAATGGAGTTTCGCCGGTCAGCTTGGTCGCATGGTGCAGATGGACCACAACACAGACTGGAGCTCGTCTAGCTAGCCCTTGCTGTAGGCTTCGAGCTTTGATACGTCTCAAATTTATCTATAATTTTTGATTGCTCCATGCTATATTATCTACTGTTTTGGACATTATTGGGCTTTATTATCCACTTTTATATTATTTTTGGGACTAACCTATTAACCGGAGGCCCCGCCCAATTGCTGTTTTTTGCCTATTTTAGGGTTTTGAATCAAACGGAGTCCAAACGAAATGAAACCTTCGGTAATGTGATTTTCTCAATGAACAAGACCCAGCAGACTTGGACCCTACGTCAAGACACCAAAGAGTAGGCCACAAGGTAGGGGGCGCGCCTACCCCCCCCCCAGCGCACCCTCCACCCTCGTGGGCTCCTTGTTGCTCCACCGACGTACTCCTTCCTCATATATATACCTACGTACCCCCAAACGATCAGATAAGGAGCCAAAACCCTAATTCCACCGCCGTAACTTTCTGTATCCACGAGATCCCATCTGGGGGCCTGTTCCGGGCTCCACCGGAGGGGGCATCGATCACGGAGGGCTTCTACATCAACACCATAGCCCCTCCGAGGAAGTGTGAGTAGTTCACCTCAAACCTACGGGTCCATAGTTATTAGCTAGATGGCTTCTTCTCTCTTTTTGGATCTCAATATAATGTTCTCCCCCTCTCTTGTGGAGAACTATCCGATGTAATCTTATTTTTGCGGTGTGTTTGTTGAGACCGATGAATTGTGGGTTTATGATCAAGTCTATCTATGAACAATATTTGAATATTCTCTGAATTATTTTATGTATGATTGGTTATCTTTGCAAGTCTCTTCGAATTACCAGTTTGGTTTGGCCTACTAGATTAATCTTTCTTGCAATGGGAGAAGTGCTTAGCTTTGGGTTCAATCTTGCGGTGTTCTTTCCCAATGACAGTAGGGGCAGCAAGGCACGTATTGTATTGTAGCCATCGAGGATAACAAGATGGGGTTTTCATCATATTTCATGAGTTTATCCCTCTACATCATGTCATCTTGCTTAAGGCGTTACTCTGTTTTTAACTTAATACTCTAGATGCATGCTGGATAGCGGTCGATGAGTGGAGTAATAGTAGTAGATGCAGGTAGGAGTCGGTCTACTTGTCTCGGACGTGATGCCTATATACATGATCATGCCTAGATATTCACATAACTATGCTCAATTCTGTCAATTGCTCAACAGTAATTTGTTCACCCACCTTAGAATACTTATGCTCTCGAGAGAAGCCACTAGTGAAACCTATGGCCCCCGGGTCTATCTTCATCATATTAATCTCCTAATACTTAGTTATTTCCTTTGCTTTTTTACTTTTCTTTTACTTTACTTTGCATCTTTATCACAAAAATACCAAAAAAATCTTATCTTATCATATCTATCAGATCTCACTCTCATAAGTGGCCGTGTAGGGATTGGCAACCCCTTATCGCGTTGGTTGCGAGGATTTATTTGTTTTGTGCAGGTGCGAGGGACTGGCACGTAGCCTCCTACTGGATTGATACCTTGGTTCTCAAAACTGGGGGAAGTACTTATGCTACTTTGCTGCATCATGCCTTCCTCTTCGGGGAAGACCAACGCAGTGCTCAAGAGGTAGCAAGAAGGATTTCTGGCGCCGTTGCCGGGGAGGTCTATGCAAAAGTCAACATACCAAGTACACATCACATACCCTTATCTCCTGCATTATATTATTTGCCATTTGCCTCTCGTTTTCAACTCCCCCACGTCACCATTGCCGTTTTATTCGCCCTCTCTCTCTATCCTCCCTCTCTTTCTCTATTTGCCTCTTTTTGCCCGCTTGCTTTTTGTTTGCTTGTGTGTTAGTTTGCTTGCTTGTCACGATGGCTCAATATAACACTAAATTGTGTGACTTCACCAATACCAACAACAATGATTTTATTAGCACTCCGATTGCTCCTCTTACCGATGCTGAATCTTGTGAAATTAATACTGCTTTGCTGAATCTTGTCATGAAAGATCCATTTTTCGGCCTTCCTAGTGAAGATGCCACTACCCATCTAAATAGCTTTGTTGATTTGTGTGATATGCAAAAGAATAAAGATGTGGATAATGATATTGTTAAACTGAAGCTATTTCCTTTTTCGCTTAGAGATCGTGCTAAAGCTTGGTTTTCGTCTTTGCCTAAAAATAGTATTGATTCATGGAACAAATGCAAAGATGCTTTTATCTCTAAGTATTTTCCTCCCGCTAAGATCATCTCTCTTAGAAACGATATTATGAATTTGAAGCAACTTGATCATGAACATGTTGCACAATCTTGGGAGAGAATGAAACTAATGATACGTAACTGCCCTACTCATGGTTTAAATTTGTGGATGATTATACAATTTTTTTTATGCCGGATTGAATTGTGCTTCTAGAAATCTTTTAGATTCGGCCGCGGGAGGCACTTTTATGGAAACCACTTTCGGAGAAGCTACTAAACTCCTAGATAATATTATGGTTAATTATTCTCAATGGCATAGTGAAAGATCTACTAATAAAACGGTGCATGCGATAGAAGAAATTAATGTTTTGAGTGGAAAGATGGATGAACTTATGAAATTATTTGCTAGTAAGAGTGTTTCTTCCGATCCTAATGATATGCCCTTGTCTACTTTGATTGAGAATAATAATGAATCTATGGGTGTGAATTTTGTTGGTAGGAACAATTTTGGTAACAACGCATATAGAGGAAATTTCAATCCTAGGCCTTATCCTAGTAATCCCTCTAACAATTATGGTAATTCCTACAACAATTCTTATGGAAATTATAACAAGATGCCCTCTGATTTTGAATCTAATATTAAAGAATTTATTACTTGGCAAACGAATTTTAATGCTTTGATTGAAGAAAAATTGCTTAAGATTGATGAGTTTGCTAGGAACGTTGATAGAATTTCTCTCGATGTTGATTCTTTGAAACTTAGATCTATTCCTCCTAAGCATGTTATCAATGAGTCTCTTAAAGCCATGAGAATTTCCATTGATGAGTGCAAAGAAAGAACAGCTAGGATGCGTGCTAAGTAAGATGCCTTTATAAAAGTGTGTTCTTTTAGTTCCTATGAAAATAAAGATGAAGATCTAAAAGTTATTGATATATCCCCTATTAAATCTTTGTTTTGCAATATGAATCTTGATAATTATGGGACTGAGTATGATCCACCTTTACCTAGAAGGCGTTCCAAGAATTCGGAATTTTTTGATCTTGATGCTAAAATTGATAAAAGTGGGAACCAACTATTAAAATTAAAATTAAAAATCATGAATGCTATGCTTTATGTGATTTGGGTGCTAGTGTTTCCACGATTCCAAAGACTTTGTGTGATTTGTTAGGTTTCCATGATTTTGATGATTGCTCTCTAAACATGCACCTTGCGGATTCCACTATTAAGAAACCCATGGGAAGAATTAATGATGTTCTTATTGTTGCAAATAGGAACTATGTGCCCGTATATTTTATTGTTCTTGACATAGATTGCAATCCTTCATGTCCTATTATTCTTGGTAGACCTTTCCCTAGAACGATTGGTGCAATTATTGATATGAAGGAAGGAAATAATAGATTACCATTTCCATTAAGGAAAGGAATGGAACACTTTCCTAGAAAGAAAATTAAATTACCTCATGAATCTATTATGAGAGCCACTTATGGATTGCCTACCAAAGATGGCAATACCTAGATCTATCCTTGCTTGTTATGCCTAGCTAGGGGCGTTAAACGATAGCGCTTGTTGGGAGGCAACCCAATTTTATTTTTATTCCTTGATTTTTTTTCCCTGTTTAGTAATAAATAATTTATCTATCCTATGTTTTGGTTGTGTTTTTTGTGTTTAATTGTTGTTTGTGCCAAGTAGAACCGTTGGGAAGACATGGGGGGAAGTCTTGTTACACTTGCTGTAAAAAACAGAAACTTTAGCGCTCACGAGAACTGCTGCCATTTTTATTTGGAAAGTGCTATTTAGTTAATTCGTTTTGCATATGATAAATAGATAAATTCCTCACGTCCAGCAGTTTATTTTAGAATTTTTGGTGTTCCATATCTTGCGCTAGCTACAGATTACTACAGACTGTTCTGTTTTTGACAGATTCTGTTTTTCATGTGTTGTTTGCTTATTTTGATGAATCTATGGCTAGTAAAATAGTTTATAAACCATAGAGAAGTTGGAATACAGTAGGTTTAACACCAATATAAATAAAGAATGAGTTCATTACAGTACCTTGAGGTGGTCTTTTGTTTTCTTTCGCTAACGGAGCTCACGAGATTTCCTACTTTGAGTTTTGTGTTGTGAAGTTTTCATGTTTTAGGTAAAGATTTGATGGATTATGAAAGAAGGAGTGGCAAGAGCCTAAGCTTGGGGATGCCCATGGCACCCCCAAGATAATCTAAGGACACCTAAAAGCCAAAGCTTGGGGATGCCCCGGAAGGCATCCCCTCTTTTGTCTACTTCTATCGGTAACTTTACTTGGAGCTATATTTTTATTCGCCACATGATATGTGTTTTGCTTGGAGCGTCCTGTATGATTTGAGTCTTTACTTTTTAGTTTACCACAATCATACTTGCTGTACACACCTTTTGAGAGAGCCATACATGATTTGAAATTTGTTGGAATACTCTATGTGCTTCGCTTATATCTTTTGAGTTATATAGTTTTGCTCTAGTACTTCACTTATATCTTTTAGAGCACGGTGGTGGATTTATTTTATAGAAACTATTGATATCTCATGATTCACTTAGATTATTTTGAGAGTCTTAAATAGCATGGTAATTTTCTTAAAAAGTCCTTATATGCTAGGTACACAATATTAATAATAAAACTTTCTTATGAGTGTGTTGAATACTATGAGAAGTTTGATGCTTGATAATTCTTTGAGATATGAAGATGGTGATATTAAAGTTGTGCTAGTTGAGTAGTTGGGAATTTGAAGAATACTTGTGTTAAAGTTTGTGATTCCCGTAGCATGCACGTATGGTGAACCGTTATGTGATGAAGTCGGAGCATGATTTATTTATTGATTGTCTTCCTTATGAGTGGCGGTCGGGGACGAGCGATGGTATTTTCCTACCAATCTATCCCCCTAGGAGCATGCGCGTAATAGTTTGCTTTGATAACTTGTAGAGTTTTGCAATAAGTATATGAGTTCTTTATGACTAATGTTGAGTCCATGGGTTATACGCACTCTTACCCTTCCACCATTGCTAGCCTCTCTAATACCGCGCACCTTTCGCGGGTATCATACACCCACCATATACCTTCCTCAAAAAAGCCACCATACCTACCTATTATGGAATTTCCATAGCCATTCCGAGATATATTGCCATGCAACTTTCCACCGTTCCATTTATTATGACACACTCCATCATTGTCATATTGCTTAGCATGATCATGTAGTTGACATAGTATTTGTGGCAAAGCCACCGTTCATAATTCTTTCATACATGTCACTCATGAGTCATTGCATATCCTGGTACATCGCCGGAGGCATTCATATAGAGTCATATTTTGTTCTAAGTATCGAGTTGTAATTGTTGAGTTGTAAGAAAATAAAAGTGTGATGATCATCATTATTAGAGCATTGTCCCAGTAAGGAAAGGATGATGGAGACTATGATTCCCCCACAAGTTGGGATGAGACTCCGGACGAAAGATAAAAAAACAGAAAGAAAAGAGGCCATAAAAAAGGGAGATAAAAGGCCCAAATAAAAAAATGAGAGAAAAAGAGAGAAGGGGCAACGGTACTATTCTTTTACCACACTTGTGATTCAAAGTAGCACCATGATATTCATAGTAGAGAGTCTCTCATTTCGTCACTTTCATATACTAGTGGGAATTTTTCATTATAGAACTTGGCTTGTATATTCCAATGATGGGCTTCCTCAAAATGCCCTAGGTCTTCATGAGCAAGCAAGTTGGATGCACACCCACTTAGTTTCTTTTTGAGCTTTCATATACTTATAGCTCTAGTGCATCCGTTGCATGGCAATCCCTACTCACTCACATTGATATCTATTGATGGGCATCTCCATAGCCCGTTGATACGCCTAGTTGATGTGAGACTATCTTCTCCCTTTTTTGTCTTCTCCACAACCACCATTCTATTCCACCTATAGTGCTATATCCATGGTTCACGCTCATGTATTGCGTGAAGATTGAAAAAGTTTTGAGAATGTCAAAAGTATGAAACAATTGCTTGGCTTGTCATCGGGGTTGTGCATGATTTAAATACTTTGTGTGCTGAAGATAGAGCATAGCCAGACTATATGATTTTGTAGGGATAACTCTCTTTGTCCATGTTATTTTGAGAAGACATAATTGCTTTGTTAGTATGCTTGAAGTATTATTATTTTTATGTCAATATGAACTTTTGTCTTGAATCTTTCGGATATGCATATTCATACCACAATTAAGAAGAATTACATGAAAATTATGCCAAGTAGCACTCCACATCAAAAATTTGTTTTTATCATTTACTTACTCGAGGACGAGTAGGAATTAAGCTTGGGGATGCTTGATACGTCTCCAACGTAACTATAATTTTTTATTGCTCCATGCTATATTATCTACTGTTTTGGACATTATTGGGCTATATTATCCACTTTTATATTATTTTTGGGACTAACCTATTAACCGGAGGCTCAGCCCAGAATTGCTGTTTTTTGCTTGTTTCAGGGTTTCGAAGAAAAGGAATATCAAACGGAGTCCAAACGGAATGAAACCTTTGGGAACGTGATTTTCTCAATGAACAAGACCCAGGAGACTTGGACCCTACGTCAGGACACAAAAGAGGAGGCCATGAGGTAGGGGTGCGCGCCTACCCCCCAGGCACGCCCTCCACCCTCGTGGGCCCCCTGTTGCTCCACCGATGTACTCCTTCCTCCTATATATACCTACGTACCCCCAAACGATCAGATACGGAGCCAAAACCCTAATTCCACCGCAGTAACTTTCTGTATCCATGAGATCCCATCTTGGGGCCTGTTCCGGAGCTCCGCCTGTCGGTGTCAAAACCGGCGAATCTCGGGTAGGGGGTCCCGAACTGTGCGTCTAGACCGGATAGTAACAGGAGGCAAGGGACACGAAGTTTTACCCAGGTTCGGGCCCTCTCGATGGAGGTAAAACCCTACATCCTTCTTGATTAATATTGATGATATGGGTAGTACAAGAGTAGATCTACCACGAGATCGAAGAGGCTAAACCCTAGAAGCTAGCCTATGGTATCATTGTTTTTCTGTATGTTGTCCTACGGACTAAAACCCTCCAGTTTATATAGACACCGAAGAGGGTTAGGGTTACACAAAGTCGGTTACAATGGTAGGAGATCTTCATATCCGTATCGCCAAGCTTGCCTTCCATGCCAAGGAAAGTCCCTTCCGGACACGGGACGAAGTCTTCAATCTTCTATCTTCATAGTCCAGGAGTCCGGCTGAAGGTATAGTCCGGCCATCCGGACACCAACTAATCCAGGACTCCCTCACCGCCGGAGGGGGCATCGATCACGGAGGGCTTCTACATCAACACCATAGCCCCTTCGATGAAGTGTGAGTAGTTCACCTCAGACCTACGGGTCCATAGTTATTAGCTAGATGTCTTCTTCTCTCTTTTTGGATCTCAATACAATGTTCTCCCCCTCTCTTGCGGAGAACTATTCGATGTAATCTTCTTTTTGCGGTGTGTTTGTTGAGACCGATGAATTGTGGGTTTATGATCAAGTCTATCTATGAGCAATATTTGAATCTTCTCTGAATTCTTTTATGTATGATTGGTTATCTTTGCAAGTCTCTTCGAATTATCAGTTTGGTTTGGCCTACTAGATTGATCTTTCTTGCAATGGGAGAAGTGCTTAGCTTTGGGTTCAATCTTGCGGTGTCCTTTCCCAGTGACAGTAGGGGATGTAAGGCACGTATTGTATTGTTGCCATCGAGGATAACAAGATGGGGTTTTCATCATATTGCATGAGTTTATCCCTCTACATCATGTCATCTTGCTTAAGGCGTTACTCTGTTTTTAACTTAATACTCTAGATGCATGCTGGATAGTGGTCGATGAGTGGAGTAATAGTAGTAGATGCAGGCAGGAGTCGGTCTACTTGTGTCGGACGTGATGCCTATATACATGATCATGCCTAGATATTCTCATAACTATGCTCAATTCTGTCAATTGCTCAACAGTAATTTGTTCACCCACCGTAGAATACTTATGCTCTCGAGAGAAGCCACTAGTGAAACCTATGGCCCCCATTTCTATCTTCATCATATTAATCTCCTACTACTTAGTTATTTCCTTTGCTTTTTTACTTTGCTTTTACTTTACTTTGCATCTTTATCACAAAAATACTAAAAAAATATTATCTTATCATATCTATCAGATCTCACTCTCGTAATTGGCCGTGTAGGGATTGACAACCCCTTATCACGTTGGTTGCGAGGATTTATTTGTTTTGTGCAGGTGCGAGGGACTGGCGCGTAGCCTCCTACTGGATTGATAACTTGGTTCTCAAAACTGAGGGAAATACTTATGCTACTTTGCTGCATCATCCCTTCCTCTTCGGGGAAAACCAACGCAGTGCTCAAGAGGTAGCAAGCTTCTCCTTGAAAGTTCTTGCCTTGAGCCCCTCGGTACCTCTGCGTTTTTGCGCTCGGCTTGGCCATTGCTCTTGGTGTGTGACACTGAGGCATAGCAGATCTGCGTTCCAAGGTTAGCACAATATGTTTTGAAGAGATTGCTTGTGAACTACGAGCCGTTATTAGTGATGATGCGATTAGGGACTCTGAACCGGCTCACGAGGCTCTTGATGAACTTGACCGCCGAGCCGGCTGGGATGGTGCGGACTGCTTCCACATCCGCCCATTTGGTGAACTTGTCGATGGCGACGTAGAGGTAGCGGTAGCCCCCGGGCGCTCGGGGGAATGGAACCAAGATGTCCAGCCCCCAGACTGTAAGTGGCCACGAGAGGGGGATAGTCTACAGGCCCTGAGCAGGCTGGGGGATTTGCTTGGCATGGAACTGGCAGGCTTCACAGGATCTCACCAGCTTAGTTGCGTCATTGAGTGTCGTGGGCCAGTAGAATCCGCTGCGGAACGCCTTGCCCACCAAGGTGCACGATGACAAGTGATGCCTGCAGTCTCCGCCGTGTATGTCGGTTAACAGCTCGCACCCCTCCTCCCTGGAGATGCATTGCAAGGAAAAATCATTCGGTCCTTTTCGGTATAGCTCACCGTCTTGAATGCAGTAGGTTGTGGCCAGCCGAGCCACGTGCTCCACGTCTTCCTCCTTCTTCCGCAGGGCTCCCTGCAGCAGGTACGCCTTGAATTCTTCAGTCTAGCACCCCTCCTAAGGCTCGAGCACGAGGAGTAGGCGTGTTCCCGAGGTCGGGCCGCAGGCGGGGGCTCCCGAGGTTGGTGGTGGGGGGAGCTTGATGTCTACTACACAATCTTCTTCTTGTAGACGTTGTTGGGCCTCCAAGTGCAGAGGTTTGTAGGACAGTAGCAAATTTCCCTCAAGTGGATGACCTAAGGTTTATCAATCTGTAGGAGGCGTAGGATGAAGATGGTCTCTCTCAAGCAACCCTGCAACCAAATAACAAAGAGTCTCTTGTGTCCCCAACACACCCAATACAATGTTAAATTGTATAGGTGCACTAGTTTGGCGAAGAGATGGTGATACAAGTGGTATATGGATAGTAGATAAAGGTATTTGTAATCTGAAATTATAAAAACAGCAAGGTAACTAATGATAAAAGTGTAACATCCCAAATTTTCAATTTGGAATGTTATACATTAGAGAGTTACCTTGCTATTTGGGATGTTACACTTTTATCATTAGTTACCTTGCATATCATATTTTATTTGCATTTTGGCTTGATCCTAGATATTCTACGCAACTCAAGGACCCATGGAGAGAGTTGGGGATTTCATTATTTTCATATTTGGGTTTTCTGAATTTTTTTAAAATAGGATCATTTGATTTAATTATTTTATCTTCAATAATTCCAATTATAAAAATAAGTGAGAGGGAATAAAATGACTTTCCCAAAATAAAGGAATATTGAGGATATAATAAAAAATCAAATAAGATTTTATTTCGGTGTTTTCTCGCTATTTTATTTGAATTAGGAAAAATGTGCGTTTTTCAAAATTGCATTTAGGCCCCAAATAAATGTTCACCTTGTCCGGCTTGATTTTATAAGTCGGGGAAATTTTATTTCGGGATTTTTGGAGTCCGTTTAGTATTACTTTTCTTTCTTTTTCTGCACGTCCGAATTGTTAAAAAAACGCGCCACCGACCTAACCGGGCCGTGTCCGTCTAGGACTCCTAGCCCAGCCGGCCTTATAAGCCGGGGGAAGCCGCCCTCAGCCCACCCCGCACCCCTCCGAAACCCTAGCCCGCGTTGCCCGCGTCGTGCCGCCCGAGCCGCTGCCGCCCGAGAATCCCAACGGAGGAGATTGAGTCTTGTGGGGAAAAGTGCGCAAACCTCTGCAGAGTGTATAAACTAATCATGGCTAGCCGTGTCCCCGGTTATGGACATCTTGAGTATCTAGTACTTGGATTATCATGTGAATCTCATCATGTTACTTTAATTAATTTTGTTGGGTTTTAATGATGATGCTTAATGGGATTGAGAGGGTGTCTACACTCTCAATGTTTAACAACTACCATGTTAGTTAAATAAAATTTATTCCTTTGCAGTAGGGAAAAATTGGCTTTACGCAAAACTGTAACCATAGAGCTTTCCACCGGCCATATGTGCATGTAGTATAGCCTATTTCTATTTATTACTCTCTATGTGTTACTTTGCCAGCATATTCCATGTGCTGACCCATTTTCGGGCTGCAACGTTCATGTTGCAGTCTTTTCAGACGACGAGTAAAGAGCTTTAGGTCGTGGTTCTATACTCAGTGATGTCGTTGGAGTTGATGGACTCACTTATCTTCCAAGCCTTCCGCTATTATCGTTATTAGATGGCCTTCAGCCATATTATTTGTAATAATTTCTCTTTTGAGACACTCGTTGTAATAAGGGTGTGATTGCTACTCTGTTATAAATACTTCAAGTACTGTGCGTGTCAGTATTACTGATCCAGGGATGACACTGAGGCACAGAGATCAGACCATCTGAGGTCTGGTCGCTACCAAAAGTGAGCGTAAACGGTATTGCAATGCGTGAAAATAAGGCCTAGGGTTCATATTTTCACTAGTGTAAGTTCCCTCAACAATGATAACATAATTGGATCACATAACTACCCCTCAACATGCAACAAAGAGTAAATCCAAAGTCACTAATAGCGGAGAACAAACAAAGAGATTATGGTAGGGTACGAAACCACCTCAAATTTATTCTTTCCAATCAATCTGTTGGGCTATTCCTATAAGTGTCACAAACAGCGCTAGAGTTTGTACTAGAATAACACCTTAAGACACAAATCAATCAAAACCCTAATGTCACCTAGATACTCCAATGTCACCTCAAGTATCCGTGGGTATGATTATACGATATGCATCACACAATCTCAGATTCATCTATTCAACCAACACAAAGGACCTCAAAGAGTGCCCCAAAATTCTACCGGAGAATCACGACGAAAACTTGTGCCAACCCCTATGCATAGGTTCATCGGCGGAACCCACAAGTTGATCACCAAAACATACATCAAGTGAATCACATGGTATCCCATTGTCACCACAGATACGCACGGCAAGACATACATCAAGTGTTCCCAAATCTTTAAAGACTCAATCCGATAAGATAACTTCAAAGGGGAAACTCAATTTATTACAAGAGTCTAGAGGGGGGAAGAAACATAATAGGATCCAAATATAATAGCAAAGCTCGCGATACATCAAGATCGTATCATCTCAAGAACATGAGAGAGAGAGATCAAACACATAGCTACTCGTACATACCCTCAGCCCCGAGGGAGAACTACTCCCTCCTCATCATGGAGAGCACCGGGATGATGAATATGGCCACCGGAGAGGGATTGCCCCTCCGGCAGGGTGTCGAAATGGGTCTAGATTGGCTTTCGGTGTCTACGGAGGCTTTTGGCGGCGGAACTCCCAATCTATTGTGCTCCCAGATGTTTTTAGGATATATGGAGATATATAGGCAGAAGAAGTACGTCAGGGGAGCCACGAGGGGCCCATGAGGGTGGAGGGCACGCCTAGGGGGGGTGGGCGCGCCCCCCTACCTCGTGGCCTCCTTGAAGCTTCCCTTACGTGCACTTCATGTCTTCTGGTGAGGGAGTCCTGGATTAGGGGGTCTCCGGACAGCCGAACTATATCCTTTGGCCGAACTGTTAGACTATAAAGATACAGGATTGAAGACTTCGTCTCGTGTCCGGATGGGACTCTACTTGGCGTGGAAGGCAAGCTAGGCAATACAGATATGGATATCTCCTCCTTTGTAATCGACCTTGTGTATCCCTAACTGTAAGTGCATCTAGTGCCACCCCTAGTTGGTTTTGGAGTATTGACGACAAACCTAGTTGAGGGACTAATGTGTTTGTGAGAATTGCAGGATAACACAGGTAGAAGTCCCTCATTGATTCGGTTTTCCTACCAGAGATGACCCCTAAAAATGTATGAAGACATTGATGTCAAAGGTGGTATATGAAGATATTCTCATTGAAGACTATGACAAGAGAAGACATCGCATGAAGCCTATGGAGCTCAAAGACTTAGATCTTTCGTAGTTCTTTTTTCTTCTTTGTTGAGTCATAGGAACCACCATACTATTAAGTGGGGTCCAAGAGAACCAGTCAGAATGACTAAAGTGATGCTTAACCAAAACCTATGTCTTCGAGTGAAGACTATGAGAGCGAATCTTGTCCAGAGTCGGACAAGTCAGCTTTGCTTGTAGCCCAAGTAAAGTTGTCGTGTGAGTTTGAAATCTGACCGTTGGAACACGTGTCAGTTCCTTAGTGACCCAGGTCATTTCGGACAAATCAGGTCGGGTTGCCTAGTGGCTATAAATAGCCCACCCCCTACAACCATAAACGGTTGGCTGCTCAGAGTTAGAGTACAGCTTTTGTCATTTGAGAGCAACCCACCTCGAAGCCTTTGAGAGAGAATTCCTTGCGAGGATAAAGCCCTAACCACCCAGAGCCAAAGAGTGTTAGGCATCACTTAAGTCTTCTTGTCTGTGTGATCTGAAGACTTATTACACTTGAGGACTGTGAATCCTCCAGCCGGTTAGGCATCGCGTTTTGAGCATCCAAGAGACATTGTGGATCGCCGGTGAATGAAGTCTGTGAAGGTTTGGGAGTCTACCTTGAAGACTTACCATAGTGATTGGGCGAGGTCTGTGTGACCTTAGCTCAAGGGGAATATGGTGAGGATTGGGTGTCCTGAGCTGCGTGTTCAGGACTGGGTGTCCGGGACTATGTGTCCTCGGGTTTAAATACCTAGCCGCCCTAACCAGACGTACAATTTTCATAGCAACTGGAACTGGTCCAACAAATCATTGTCTTCAACGAGTCACTGGTTTCATCCTTCCCTTCCCTTTACTTACTGTTGGTCCTTGTGAAGTCATTGTATGATTGCACTATCTTTTGTCTTCACTGAGTGACTGCGTGTTCTGTTTGGCTTCATAATATCTTCCTACCTGATCCTTACTACCTAGCTGCTATTAGTCATTGTGCTTTCACTTCATTGAATACTTGACTATGGTTCGCCTAGTGTAGTCTACCTTCCGCTGCATGGTAATAGGTTTATTTCGATCGTTTGTCTTCGAAACTTCCACGTTTTGAAGACTTTCATAAAAATCGCCTATTCACCCCCCCCCCTCTAGTCAATATAACGCACTTTCAATTGGTATCAGAGCGAGGTACTCCCTTGTTCTGTGTGATTCGGTTTAACCACCTGGAGTTTTAGCTATGTCGACTGCAGGGATAATCAAAGTCTCCGATGTGTGCCCCGTCTTCGATGGAACTGAATATCCCTACTAGAAGAATAAGATGCGCATGCATCTTGAAGCCATTGACGTCAAGAAGAATAACGATGTTCCCAAGGCTGGAGAAGGTGTCACTGCTGCTGACGTCAAGAAGTTCGTTCAACTGGACTCTACTGCCAAGAATATCATCTATGGTCATCTGACCAAAGGATAGTATGGCCGCGTGAGTGCTTTGGAAACATCTAAGCTAGTCTGGGACTGGCTCTCCAAGGTCAACGAAGGCGTCTCAACTCAGAGAGATCAGAGAATCAGTGTCCTTCGCAACCTCTTCAACCGCTTCAAGCGAAATGACAATGAGAATGTCCAGCTCACGTTTGATCGACTCACTGACATCACAAATGAGCTTCAAGCCCTCAGCGCTACTGAGATCACCAAGCATGAAGTCGTCAAGACACTACTGAGATCACTTGACAGTTTGTTTGACACCCTAGGCCTGATGATTCAAGAACGTCCTGATTTCAAGACACTCGATCCGTCTGACATACTTGAGAGGCTCAACACACATGAGTTTCAGCTTTCTGAGAAAAGAGATATCTACGGTCCAAACTATGGGCGAACTCGTGCCTTGAAGGCAAAAGCTGTCTCCTCATCTGAAGAAGAATCTGACAGCAGTTCTGATGATCCTGAAGACATTGGAAAGGAACTTGCTATGCTTGTGAAGAAGTTCCAAAAATTCACCAAGAAGAAAGGTTTCAGAAAGTCTTCACGATCAAGCTCAAGGAATGATGAAGCTTCTGCTCATGACTACAAGAAGAAAACATGTCACAAGTGCAAGAAACCTGGCCACTTCATCTCTGAGTGTCCGCAGTGGGACAATGAGAACAAAAAGAAGAAGAAGAGCAAGGAATATGACTCTGACGACAAGAAGAAGAAGAAATACTCAAAGTCTTCTTCCAAGTCTTCCTCAAAGTCTTCATCACACAAGAAGAGCTCATCTGGCAAGGCACGTGCGTTTGTTGGCAAGGAAATGGATTCAGAGGAGGAGTCCGCTTCTGAGGAGGCGGAGGTGGAGTCTGAGGAGGAGTCTGATTCTGGCGTTGCAAGTCTGGCTACAGCATACGTTGCCAAGTCCATCTTCAACACTGAAGACAATGACTTCATCACCGACACCGATGCAAATGACAAGGACTACTCCGCTCCTACCTACTGCTTCATGGCACGCGGTGCCAAGGTAAACACACGCACTACTCACTATCAAACATCTAGTGAAGATGACTCTGATTGTGGTTCAAGACCCAGCTACAAAACACTTGCTAAAATTGCAACTGAACAACAGAAAGCTATGGAACATATTCAAAAACTGTTAGACAAAAGCGATGATCTGTTAGGCGCTGAAATGACTCGATCTGAGTCCTTAATTGAAGACATAAAAAATCTTCACGTTAAGTATGAGGAACTTGAAAGTCGTCATGAAACGCTCTCAACAACTCATGAAAAGCTTTCCTATGATTATCTTCAAAGGAAGCAAGATCTTGAGAAATTGAGAGCGGCTCATGAAGATCTTCAAAAGGAAAACGAGTCACTTCGCGCCGAACAGATCAGTTCCGCTCAGGAAGGATTTGAACCACCATGTCTTAAATGCATTGAGCGTGATAATGCTACTTCTGTTGCTGAATGTTCTACTGCTGCTACTGTTGCAATATCTTCAACTGTTGATGTGGGAACTAACCCCTCTGCTAAGGATACCACTGCTATTGCTGATGAGAATGCTAGGTTGAAGACATTGCTTGAAACAGGGATGTACAAAAGTCTTAAAGGGCATCAGACACTATGTGATGTCCTCAAAAGGCAGATCCTTAACCGAAACCCGAGGAAAGAGGGTGTTGGGTTCGTAAGGAAAATGAATGCTGATGGCTCTTACTGGAAACCTGAGCAGTACCCCAAAACCACATGGGTTGCTGCAAAGGAATCTTCAGCAGATCCATCCACTCTATCTGGCTTCACTTGTGCTAACCCCATTGTCATTGATGAATCCTTTGATGCAAACTATAAACTATTTAAGAATCAGAATGGTGAAGTGTTTGCCAGGTACATTGGTACTAACTGCAGGAATGGACCGCCTATGAAGAAGATCTAGGTACCGAAAAAGTGTCTGGAGAATCTTCCTGTGAATGTCATCATGACACCACAGGCGAAGAAGACAAACCCCAGACCACAGGCTTCATATGGTCCAAAGGCTTCATATAGACAGAGGACTCACCTGAGTCGCACTAATGCAAATGTTTTGCAGGGAAACCATACTCAGGCCTATGAATATGAGCGCGGTTCATCAAACCGCCATGTTCATAAGACCAAGAACTATTCTGCTTATTCTTATGAGTACTATTGTCCACATGCAAGACTGTTTGCTAGGGCTCCAAAGCCAAAGTTCTCAGATGCTGCACTTAGACTTATTGCTTCTAAGCCACCCTTGAAGATGTGGGTGGCTAAAAAAGCTTAACTCTCTTTTGCAGGGAAGGGTCTTTTGCAGGGAAGGGTCTCCAGCAGAAAACCAAAATCGTCTGACGCTATTGCTGGGGACCTTAAACATCTTGTAGGGCGCAAGATCAAATGCCCAAATGGTCTTATTATGTACTTCGTTCCTGAATCGCTTGCTACTCTCCCTATCAGTCCTAATCTGGATCTAAGCTTTCATAACCCACTGGTTCATCAAAAGTTTTTGCTTCACAATTATCTTCATGAAGCCTATCCCCCTAACTGCATTGTAGGGTACGACACCAGCGTCTTCAGAATGGATTATTGATAGTGGGTGTACCAATCACATGACTGGCAAAAGAAGCCTTCTTATGGACTCAACCTTACGTCCATCCGACAAGAGTCACATCACATTTGCTGACACTGGTAAAAGTAAGGTATTGGGTCTAGGTAGAGTTGCAATCTCAAAGGATCAACACATGGATAAAGTCATGCTTGTTGAATCCCTTGGCTTCAACTTAATGTCTGTCTCAATGCTTTGCGATTTGAACATGATCGTAATGTTTGGAAAATATTGCTGCCTTGTTCTAATGGAATCTGACAAGTCTCTAGTGTTTGAAGGGTATCGGAAAGATGATTTGTACATGGTAGATTTCTCAGCAGGACCACAGCTTGCCGTATGTCTTCTAGCAAAAGCTTCAGAATGCTGGCTCTGGCATCGGAGGCTAGGGCATGCTGGCATGAGGAACCTCCACACCCTTGCAAAGAAGAAGCATGTCATAGGCATCGAGGGCGTCAAGTTCAAGAAAGATCACTGATGTGCGGCCTGTGAAGCAGGAAAGATGACGAGGGCCAAACATCCCTCGAAGACAATCATGACAACAACTCGACCCCTCGAACTGCTCCACATGGATCTTTTCGGTCCCACTCATTACTCAACTCTTACTACTACTGCTTGTCTCTATGGCTTTGTCATTGTTGATGATTATTCTAGATATACTTGGGTGCACATAATCCTCTACAAGACTGAAGTGCAGGATGTCTTCAGACGCTTCGCCAATCGAGCAATGAACAACTATGGCGCCAAGATAAAGCACATCAGAAGTGACAATGGCACTGAATTCAAGAACACTAGCCTTGATACATATCTTGATACTTTGGGCATCACACATGAATTCTCAGCTCCGTACATGCCACAGCAGAATGGCGTCGTCGAACGCAAGAACAGAACACTCATTGAGATGGCCCGAACGATGCTAGATGAATACAAGACTCCAAGAAAATTCTGGCCTGAAGCTATTGATACTGCATGTCATACAATCAATCGTGTCTATCTTCACAAGCTTCTGAACAAGACATCTTATGAGCTCCTTACTGGCAAGAAGCCAAATGTCAGTTACTTGAGAGTATTTGGAGCGAGGTGCTGGATCAAGGATCCACATCACACTTCAAAATTTGCACCAAAAGCACATGAGGGTTTTATGCTTGGATATGGAAAGGATTCGCACTCCTACAGAGTCTTCAATCTCTTTCATTATAAAGTGGTTGAAATAGTGGATGTGCGGTTCGATGAGACTAACGGTTCACAAAGAGAGCACCTGCCAAATGTGCTAGATGAAGTTCCATCCAGTGAATCAATCAAACTAATGGGAACTGGAGAAATCATACCCTCTGAAGCTCAACCTGAAGAGGAACTTATCATATCCGCACCTGATCAACCTGAAGACAATGCTCAGCCTGAAGACAATCCTTCTAACAATGACAATGATCAGCAAGAGCAAAATCTTCGCCCTGTACATCCTCGTGTTGCCAATGAAGTGCAGATTGAGAGAATAATTGATAGCATCAATGCACCCGGTCCGCTCACTCGTTCAAGGGCAACTCAGCTAGCAAATTTCTGTGGGCACTTCGCATTCGTCTCAATAACAGAACCCAAGAAAGTTGAAGAAGCCTTCATGGAACCTGAATGGATTCAAGCTATGCAAGAAGAGCTTCAACAGTTTGAGCTGAATAATGTATGGGAACTGGTTAAGCGTCCTGATCCTCGGAAGCACAATATAATAGGCACCAAATGGATATACCGCAACAAGCAAGATGAGCATGGTCAAGTTGTCAGAAACAAAGCTCGTCTCGTTGCTCAAGGATATACTCAAGTGGAAGGGATTGACTTCGATGAAACATTTGCTCCTGTGGCTCGACTTGAAGCCATACGCATACTGCTGGCCTATGCAAATCATCATAACATACTTCTATATCAAATGGATGTGAAGAGCGCTTTTCTCAATGGCAAGATTGAAGAAGAAGTGTATGTTGCACAACCGCCTGGCTTTGAAGATCCAAAACATCCTGACATGGTATACAAGCTCAACAAGGCACTGTATGGCCTCAAACAAGCCCCTCGGGCTTGGTATGACACACTCAAATACTTCCTGAAGAGCAAAGGCTTCATACCTGGTTCCCTCGACCCCACTCTCTTCACGAAGACATATGATGGTGAACTGTTTGTGTGCCAAATATATGTGGATGACATCATCTTCGGCTGCACCAATCAGAAGTACAGTGAAGAGTTTGGATATATGATGCAAGAGCAATATCAGATGTCCATGATGGGAGAGCTGAAGTTCTTCCTCGGTCTTCAAATACGACAGCAACGCAACGACATCTTCATATCTCAAGAGAAGTATCTCAAAGATTGCCTGAAGAAGTTCGGTATGCAAGACTGCAAAGGCTTCACGACGCCAATGCCAGCCAAACATCATCTGGGTCCCGACGACAATGGTAAAGAGTTCGATCAAAAGGTATACCGCTCCATGATTGGTTCTTTACTTTATCTATGTGCATCTAGGCCAGATATTATGCTTAGTGTTTGCATGTGTGCTCGATTCCAAGCGGCACCAAAGGAGTCGCATCACTTAGCTGTGAAGCGAATTCTTCGATATTTGGCTCACACCCCAACTCTAGGATTATGGTATCCAAAGGGCTCAGAGTTTGATCTGGTTGGATTCTCGGATGCTGATTATGCTGGTGACAAGGTGGATCGCAAGTCTACATCAGGCACATGTCATTTTCTGGGACGATCACTTGTATGTTGGTCTTCAAAGAAGCAGAACTGTGTATCTCTCTCCACTGCTGAATCTGAATACATTGCTGCTGGATCTTGCTGCGCTCAGCTTCTGTGGATGAAGCAAACACTCAAGGACTATGGCATTCATCTGAAGCAAGTGCCACTCTACTTGACAACGAAAGCGCCATCAAGATTGCCAACAACCCAGTTCAGCACTCGAAGACAAAGCACATTGAAATTCGTCATCACTTTCTCAGAGATCATGTTGTGAAGGAAGATATTGATATCATACACGTCAACACTGAAGAGCAATTGGCAGATATCTTCACCAAGCCCTTGGATGAGAAGAGATTTTGCAAGTTACGGTGTGAGCTAAATATCTTGGAATCCTCAAATGTCCTGTGATCAGGCACACATCCTAACACTTATGCATATTGATGACTTAGATGTGCAACACACGAAGTAAAGTATATCTTCAATCAATGAAGACATACATTCTAAGTGTGAATACATTAATGTGGAATTTGACTTCGGAGCGCCACGATAATTGTGCGCCGTGTCTGGGTCTAATACTTCCTATACGGTGGGTAACGCCACCACCAAAGGTTCTGTTTGGAAGTGTTTCACTCATGGCGTTACATTTGCTATGTCTTCACATTTGGTTTGGACTTCAATCTCAACATGTCTTCATGATTATCTTCACTATGTTGATTATATATATATATACTAGTGTTCTGTCCTCTACAGCATTCACTTATAGCTATGTCTTCATGTTGAATCTTTTGAACTAAGTGAATGTGATCGGACCCTAACCTCTCTATGCTTTCTATCTCAAACTCTATCTCTCCAAATCATATGCATTCTATTGAAACTGTCGAATGTCTTCTCTGCGTCCTTGTCAGCAGAAGATACAGAGACAAACATTAAGTCTGTTTTCAATGCTCATTCCTTCACCTGAAACCCGGAGAAGTGGGAACGACCACCCGACAATCCAGGCGTGCGTGGGACATGGAACAACCCCAGATATGCTACATGATGGCCATGTGTTCCTCAGATGTGAATCGCCAGGGGCACCTGTGTAATAACACTGAGCCGCCCCTGTCCCTATAAATACATGCCTCACCATAGTCATTATCTCTTCTTCCACTCTCGCACGAACCCTAGCGCCACCGCTAGCTCTCGACGACGCCGGCAACGAAGCACTTCGCTGCCGCAACCTCTCCAACGCCGTCTTCACGCCGACCGTGGACATCGCCTTCTCCATCGTCGCCGTAGGTGTCCTCCGTCGCCAAGTTAGGGCACGGACGATCGAACTGCTCGGCCTCCTCTTCCACCCCGTCTAGCAGTTCTTCGTGTGGTAAATAAAACTTCCTTTTTACGGCCCCTTTGATCCTATAGCTTTGTCACTTTCTACCACAAGCAGTTTCTATTCACACAAGTTGGATCTCTTTCATACTGCATCTCATAACATGCCTAGTATATTGACTTATGCTTCACAAAGTAGTTAGATTCCTCACTTGTACTGATCCATGGATTCGTACAAATCTGGAACCAACTCCTTATCTATGAGTGAATGCCTTCGCACGATGAGGTCAATGTCTTCTAAACTTATTTATCTTCAAAATCTTGTGAGAATGCATATGACCTCTTCCCCTTCCCTCGCACCTTAATGCTGTCACAGGTACATGTCCGTGGGAGAATCCCTTGGTTCTCATAGTCTACATTCATTTGCAGAATTCTTACAGCATCATATAAATTCTCCCGAAGCCAGTTCCTGTTTGTCCAGCAAACGAAAATCTTTGAAGCCTTTGAACGTATTGAAGCCTTTCAGTTTAAAATTCATGGCTTCAGAGAAATATGCAAGGAAGGGAGGCAGACAGCGTCGTGGGGGAACATCAAGAGATCTGCCTGATGACCTCTCAGAACATTACAAGACAGATCCTGAAGAGGATTATAATCAGCGCAAGACTCGAATCCAGTGGATTCGAAGATATTGGGCAGAACAATGGTTCAAATACCGGTTTGTGACCCAAGAATATGCTGAGAAAAATGCCATCAAGCGACCATGGGGAGACATCCTATACAAGAATCTTCAACTCAGGTCCAGAGAAGAAGCCATTGAACAAGGCTTCTATCCTTGCATGGTCCGTGGGCCACAACCTGCAGATGCACACCCATCGTCACTACTATGGTGCCGTGACGACAATCTGTTCAAGCGCAACTTCCAGTTTGCTAAGAACTCAACGAAGGAGAACAAGAAGTCTTTGGGATTAGACTTCAACCATGGTCCCTCTGCTCCTCGTGCCGATGGAACTTGTGAAGCTGAACCCAATCTTCTTGGGCCCTTCTACAACTTGGAAGGTCTCATCACTCATATCGTGGTTCAAGGGACAGCCGTGAATGAGCCTGCAGATGATGCTGAATCAGATGAAGCGCCTGCAGCGTCGAAGCCAAAGAAATTGAAACAGCCAAAAGCTTCAAAGCCTGCCTCTGCACCAAAAATCTCACGGGCGAAGCCACTGGCCACCGCACCTCCTGAAGACAGTGTGCAGTCTGAAGACTTGTCACGCGTCTCCAAGCCCCAGAAGGTCAAGATGCCTCTGCCACACACCGGCCAAGAACTGATAGCTGCTGCTATTCTGCGCAACGATGCCATTGATCTGTCCAGTGATGAAGATCTTGCAGATGACGCTCTTGAGCAACTGATCAAGAGCAAAGAAGAAGCAGAGATCTTCAACAATTTGCCTCTCTTTGACGTGGCAATCATCCACGACTTCATTGATGAGTGGTTTGAAACGCCCAACCTCAGCTTCGAAGACCTGTAAGTTCCCATTGGTCTCGGTGTCGCCTTCCATGGCGCCATTGCTTCAGAGCTAGCTCTAGCTCAGCGCACCGTCGAACTGAAGCAAAAGATTGACTATGAAAAAGCTTAGTTCAAGAAGCATATGGCCTATTTTCTAAACCGATGAGTCAATTGGAGACAGACCGATGGATTCAGAACATGGAGGGTCACATGAAGGATAACCCTATAGTTGGACATGATATGACCCAGCATGCTCTTCAGTGCTTTGAAATAGGTGCTGCTACTTGGTGGAGAATGTACCAAACCATCAATGGATGGCAAGGAGTAACCACTTGGAAAGAATTTAAGTTGACTCTGCCAAAGTCTCGGCTTGTTTCCCAGAAGTTGAAGCCTTGTGGAAAGGATATGAAGAAACCTTGTGCAGGCAAGCTTTGTGGAGAAATAGGACACAACCATAAAGAACACAAGGATGAATGCCCAAATTGTGAAGGAAGTCACCCAGTTGAAGAATGCCCAACTACGCAGATTACTTGTTTCTTGTGTGAAGGGACTACCCACTATCCTGCTCAGTGTCACATTTACCCCATGGTACAACGAACCATCCAGCAGAAGAAAGAAGTAACAAAAGGAGCCCTCATGGAAATTTTAGAAGAAACTGTGATGAAGGAAGATATGGAGGACATGCCTAAAAAGACCCGAGTAAACCCTGCACTAAGTCTTGTTATTCATGTGGAGAAGAACGACACATCTCCCAAAATTGTTTGAATGGGGATCTAGTAGAATTTCCAATAGAGGAAGTAGAGTATGACCCACAAGAAATCGAAGCCTTGATTGGCATGGAAAAGTCCAGGAAGAGAAATCGATTGGAGCCTAGGAGGGACCTGAGTCATATCACATGTTATAGGTGCAAGGAGTCAGGGCACTACCTCAACAGTTGCCCAAAAAGGAAACCTCAATACTTGCCAGCAGTAATATGTTTTAGTTGTGATGGAGCAGGGCACTTTGCCAGAGAATGCCCCAAGGAGAAGGAAACTTGTGCTAGATAGTTGAGTTTGCAACAAAAGAAATGGAGTAGTAGAAGTGAGAACATTTTCTTTTATATTGAGGTGTTGAGTTGAGACATGTAATGGAAAAGCGAGAGATTGTAATCATTTGAGAATGAATAAAGTTAGAATCATTGGTACTGATATGGATTTTATGAGTTGTTACTCTATGAAGAAGGATTTTGACCATTTTTGAGGATAAGAGAAATATGGTCTACGGAAGATTTGTGCATTTTAAGGGTGGTAGTACCCTGTAATGGATTTCAGACAAAATGAATACGAGTTTTGTCTCGATATGTGTGATGCCCCAAGAGTATGTGGGATGAAGTTGGAGACCGTCAGTTGTTTGGACCAAATGTGATCAAGGAGTCAGAAGAGAATGTAAGTTTATTCGAGATAGACTGAAGGTAGCTCAGTCCAGGCAGAAGAGTTATGCAGACTTAAAAACGCAAGGAGGTAGTCTATGAAATTGGAAACAGAGCATGTCTTCATGTGTTCCCTCTGCGAGGAGTTAAACGAATTATATTTAAGGTAAAGTTAGCCCCGAGATTTGTAGGACCATACCGAGTTTTGGAGCATATGAGAGAAGTGGCCTACAAGTTGGAGTTACCCGAAGGACTGTCAGGAGTTCATGATGTGTTTCACGGTTCCCAGTTGAAGAAGTGCCATGCAGAGATGGCCAATATTCCCATGTAAGGATGCTTGACCCTGGAAAGGATAATGCTGTTCCACGAAGTGGAATTTGGACTACATAAGTATAAGTTTTTATCTCGATATGAGGGATATCCCATGAGGATGAAGAGATGAGTTACCATTGGATATAAAGGAGGTATGATGTTGGAAATATGGATCAGTGGAAATTCCATGATGAGTCTGAGTAATCATGTCCTAGTTTGGTGCCAATAGAAGGAAGACAATACAATTGAATGGATTTAAGAATACTAGGAAGTTGGAAGTTGGAATAATGATCAGTTGCCCGATGATAAGTTCAAGGACTACAAGTGATGAGATGGGCCATAACCCACAGGCCCAGGACCTGCCAAGAAGCAAGCACATTCTTGCTGAAGGAAAAACCCTGGAAGAGGATATGCCCTTATCGATAGACGACCTTATAGGAGTAACGCAAAACCTGAGAGTTGTGAAGGAACGATAGATGGTTGTTTGGCTTGCAGAATCTATGGATTTATCCGAACTTGGTTCGTCGACAAGAGAAATTCTGCAATGCTTGTGAGGATGACCGAGTGTTAGAATGCGAGATTCGCTAAACTGTATACATGGTAATGATTTGGGTGCGGGATGGATTGATCAGCATACCGACTTACTCTTATTGTTCACCTTGATATATGGGATGGTAAATCTGAGTGACTTACCTATAGTAGAGAGACGACGATCAAAACCCTGTTTAAACCTTAGAATGGTATAAGAAATTTTTCCCTTATACAAGGAAGCTTTTGCCAACCGTAGGTTATACGGTGAGGATCAACCCAGACCCATTTCTTGCAGGAGAAACCATAAATTGTTGACCACCATGAGATATCGATTAGTTGTTTAGTACTGGCACCAGACCCGTTAGGTAAGAAGACCCAGTCTCGGAATAACCTTAGCAAGAGGAAATGAGAGAAGAATTGAGGAAAAGGCTATGCCACTACCGGAAGAGCCCAGAGAAGGAATCATCCTTACGATCTGAGAAGACCGGCCCTGTCAAGAATAAGGATGGAGTATATGAGTTTTGATGGAACCGTAACCATGCTTCTAAGGGTGGTAGCACCCCAGACACCGTGTGAGGATTGATGGATTTTGAGGAGACCCCCAAACCCTAACCTTTTCTTGCTAGCCTCTCCGAATCTCGAGGACGAGATTCATTTTAAGGGTGGTAGGTTTGTAACATCCCAAAATTCTAAATTTTGGAATGTTATATTAAATAGATAGATTTGATTGATTCTTTGATTGATTGACTGAAAGTGAGTGAATTCCAAACTTTTTGAAAGTTAAATGAGAGGGAATAAAAGGACTTTCCCAAACTTTCATATTTGCTTTCTGATCTCCATGAATTCAAATTCTTTTCAAATACAAAACCTTGAGCGAAGATGATATGACTTCTTCCATTTAAATTAAATGAAAGGGTATTTGGAAATGATTGAATTTCATTTGGAAATATTTCAATTCATAAACTTCATGCAGCTCAATGATTTTCATGAGAGAAGATAAAATGACTTCTTCAAATTATATGAAATATGAGTTGGGAGTTTCAAAGAATTAAATTCAAAGTCTTTTGAATTTATTTTCAATTTGGAGTTATTTGAGTTTTATTCAAATTATTTTTCTCCAAAAATAAAATACATGGAAAATAGGGTAACATGATTCCCAACAATAGAAAAATTGGAGAAAAATTAATTTGAAATCATTTTGGTATTTTTAAAATGTTTTTTTGGATTTTAATAGACCAGTAGCACTGTTTGAATTATTAGAATTTATGTGTATTTTATTAAATACAAGAAAAATGTTCATCGTGTAGAAAATCTTTTTTTGAAAATTTTGATATATTATATGCCTATATAATATTGTTAGTTATTTTGTTATTATTATTTTAGTTCTCTGAAAAAATATGTTTATTAAAAAAAAGAAACTTCCCGCTGAACTGGGCCGGCCCAACAGGCCAAGCCCAGCCCAGCGTGCCGCTCCTCTCCTTCTCGAGCGGGAGTCCCGCTCGGGCACGCCGCCACACCGCCATGGCCGCCGTGGCCGCCCCGGCCTCCTTCTTGCCCCTCGCCCACGCCATTGCCTCGCCCTCCCCCTATAAATCCCACCGCCGCCGCCTCCCCTCTCCTCCTCTCGCATCGTGCCGCCGCACCACGCCGACAACCGCCGCCGCCGCCTGCTCCAGTCGCCGCCGCCGCCGCAAGCGAGCCACCCCGCCGCTTAGTCCGCCGCCCCGCCTCGCTGCTCGCCGCCGCACCGTCGCCTAGCGCCGCCCCGCGTCGCCCCACGCAGCCGCCGTCGCCCGCACCTCGCCGGAGCCGCGCCGCCTCGCCGGAGTCCATTCGTCGCCGCCGCCGGTTTTATTTGGCGAACCGGTAAAACCCGCACAAAACCCGATCCGGTTTTCCTCGGTTTAGCCGGTTTATTTTAGGGTTCGGTTTTCGTTTAAAAAAAAGAACGGTTTAGTTTTTTTAGTTAGATCTATTTAGAGAACGTTCTCTGTTTATGAACTAGTTAGCGAATGTTCACCTTTTAGTTTTTTTTCTTTTTCTGTTAGTTTTAGACATGGACCTCTTTGTAGTATTTCTTTTACAGATTAGGCCCTCTACTTCAAACCTCTACAACTTTTTACCCGTTTATCCAAATTCCACGAAACCAAAACCCAAATATTCTTTATGATCTCCTCTATCCAGTAATCCAACTCAAACATGTTTTTGAAAGTTTTAAAATTTGAATTAGATCAAATTTGAATTCAAACTTCATTTGATCATAACTTGAGTTTCGTAACTCCGTTTGAGTTGATTCTTGTTGCAAATCGAAGCTCTTGACCTAAACATTCGGATAAGGCCAAATTCACATAATTTTGGTACTGTTAGAAATTGTTTATGTTGCAAGAGCTATTTGCTTGGTTTTGATGTTTTCCGAATCGACTTCTTCGATCTTTCTGATCTTTTGAGTGATTGTTTATGTGTGGTTACTATTGCTTGATTACGATAGATTGACTGGAGTGTGACGAGTAGATCTATCAAGAGTTTTGAGTGCGAATCATCTTCATCAACATTGCAGGCAAGTTCACACTTTGATCATACCTCTTACTACCCAGTTTTATTGCATTAGATCAACCTCAAACATTGCATGATTAGGATCTATTTAAATTGTGGGTATTAGGAAGTAGTTGATGAGGTAGGAACCTATTGCCCTGCATTCAAACCTTGGGAGTTACTATTACGTTATGCTTATATTGCCATGCTATGCTCATAGACGTGGATTGGGTTCTGAGAGTATTCATGACAGATGTGAGATTGTTAATTAATGGTTTACTTAAGGTGGCAGCTTAAACACACATCTGGGTGGATTGAGGCACCTGGTTATTCTAGGATTGCCTGTCTAGGCACCTGGGTAGACCAGGATTGCCTGTTTTTTTATGGACCGCCACCCAGGCTCAAAGGGATCATGAGATTATTCATGCTAGAAACTTCTGTGTGCGGCCACAAGCTATTATGGGCTCTAGCATAGTTGATTAAGTCATGCAAACTCTTATAGGGTAGACTAGCAAATGCAGGGGATGTAGGTGGTACGGTCTACCCGATCGTATGGTGCTAGCGCTTCTGAAAGACTATGTCTCGGTCATCCGTTTCTCAAACACAAGAAATCCAACGGAGGAGATCGAGTCTTGTGGGGAAAAGTGCACAAACCTCTGCAGAGTGTATAAACTAATCATGATTAGCCGTGTCCCCGGTTATGGACGTCTTGAGTATCTAGTACTTGGATTATCATGTGAATCTCATCACGTTACTTTAAATTAATTTTGTTGGGTTTAATGATGTTACTTAATTGGGATTGAGAATGTTGTCAACCATTCTCAGTGTTTAACAACCACCATGATAGTTAAATAAAATTTATTCCTTTGCAGTAGGGAAAAATTGTCTTTTCACAAAAACCTTATAACCATAGAGCTTTTCCATCAGCCAAATATGCATGTAGTGATAGCCTTTATTCATCATTCTCTATGGTGTGAATTTGCCAGTACATCCAATGTACTGACCCTCTGTGGCTGCAACGTTTCATGTTGCAGGATTATCTTACGACGAGTAAGTGATACATTAGGGTTACGATTTCTACACTCAACTTTGTTGTTGGTGTTGATGGGAATCCACAACCTTGTTACTTCCGCTATTTGGATCGAGGTAATAGTATTTACGTTACTTTATACATGTGATTTACCTCTGTTATAAATCCTCGAGTACTGTGTGTGTCAGCATACCGATCCAGGGATGACACTTAAGCATAGAGACTTGATCCATTCGGGTCGGGTCGCTACAGTTGTCAACTATTTTTGAATAAAAAATATCAAAGACATAAATATGGTTGAGAAACTTACATAATGGTATAACTTGAGGCCTCTGCACATCGACCCAGATGTCGGTATTACCTTCAATATCATCTTCCGGACGAATATCAAAGGTGATAACCATATCAGGCTCAAATGCATAAGTCTTGCATAGTGCTCGCCATGTTTTGCATCCAAAATAGGTGTAGTCATCTGAATTGTATAATTTTGCGTGGAAAATATAACCATGCTCGGTCTTCAAGTAAACTTTCTTTTCCTCCATAGTACGACTGAAACCTATCTTATCCAATACAAAATCTCTTGCATGGCAGGGGATACGCTAGTAGAAGAGTAAAAAAGACTTGTCATGCTTAATGCCATGCTTAAATTATAAGTTGAAGCAAATGAAGCAAATGCCATGCTTAATTACGAAAAAAGACTTGTCGTTGTGACTTATTGTATCCACTTCAAAGTTCTCGTCCAGCTTGATGCTGAAGCGCCTATCATCATCTAGGAAGATTCTGTCGCACAGGTCGCGCTCGTCTTCGTAGTATTTGCAAATACCGAAATCCTTTTCGTCGTTAGACATTTCCTATGTTCATAGTTAAAACATTAATTGAAAATCGATCGAAGACAACTACCAGGATACTCAACACACAAATCCGAGGCACTCGATATTTCCTACATCTTCTGGCACAAGTCATGCCAAAATTCACGAAAAAATCCGGCATGACCTTTACTAAAATAGGACATAACGAGCGCCTGAAATTTACCGGAGCAGAAATGAATCAACACTCCGGCAAAACATAGGCCACTCGGAGGTGTAACCTGCAAACATGACCGGCCACTTGGGCAAGCACATATCCTATTTGAGCAACACAAGATATACATTTCAAAATATCTTATAGGACTCAAATCAGCATGCATTCAATAAGCAAAAGTAAATCATCTCATGCATCCATACATTGTCGAATATTATCACTAATACATCCCGAATAGTGTCATACATATAACATGACTAATACAACTAAAACCCTAGCACACGACGGGTATCGGCGCGGGCGGTGGACACCCACAGAGAAGGAACCATCACGGGATCATAGCTCCAGAGAGATCCCTGGAGAACCTGCCAGGTATTGGAGAACATGTGCTCCAACGCAAACAAGTAGCGACGGATGTGCGCGTCCTCCTCACTGACACGGTGACGCACCACCTCCGTAGGGTCCTCGAGCCTCTGGACCATCACTGGCCCACGCGACTGCCACCAAAGAAGGTTTGGGTCAACGATAGGCTGGCTCCTCACCAACCTGCGCCCCCCGGTAGGTAGCGCCTCCCAGTACCACCCCGGCGGAGCCCAGTCCCGGACATGGCCCATCTGGTCAAGCAGGTGTCGTCCTCCGCCGACTCGACGACGAGGATGCGGTATAGGCATCGTACACGTCGATGCGGGAAAAATTGCTTTAACTAAAAAAATAGCAACAAGTTCTTAGTAACTAGTTCTATTAATTCAACTAGTTCTTATTAAAAATAAACTTACTATAAATAAAAATAAACTAGTACCTAATTAGTACCTAGTTCTTACTAACTAATTAGTACCTAGGAACTACTGCCCTAATTACCATCTAATTTCATGAAGCTAGGGGTGGAAAGTGGTAGCGGATATTCCAATTATCCAACTATAAAGTGAAATAAGTGGTCAAATTTAACTCACTTTATGATTCATCTTAGAAATTTGATTCGTTTCCACCCTTACATGAACCCTAACTCATTTGTGCCGCATCCGCATCCGATTCGTTTCCACCCTTACATGAACCCTAACTAATTTGATAAACAAAAATATAAAGAAACCCTAGGCAGATGTAGGGGAGAGGGAGGAGCAGGCGTGCTCACCTCGGGTGCCTGCGACGAGGGAGGGGCAGGCGGCATCGAGATCGAGGTCGGGGCTCGGGCGCACGGCGGATGGCGGTGTCGAGGTCGGGGTCGGGGGCGGCGTCCGGGGCGGCGTTGAATCTGGGGTCGGGGGCGGTGTAGAGGGTGTGCGGAGAGCGCACGGCGGCCGACGGGCGACAGCGGCAGCGAGAGTGGAGAGCTGGATTTGGGGGAAGTGGCCATGGGGAAGGACGAACCCCGTGGTTAAGTCAGAAGTTGCAGTAGCGCTTTCCAGAAAGCGCACTACTGCTATGTTAGCTACAGCGCGATATGGAATACATGCTACTGCTACTCCTTTCTCTTTTCCCGCTTTTCATTTAGTTTTCTTCACATTTTATTTTTTTCCTTTCACCTTATTCTATTTCTTTCGTTTTCAATTACCTTTCTATGTGCTTTCCATTTAATTTTATATCCTTTAGCAGTAGCGAGTTTAGATTAAAACGCGCTGCTACAAAGAAAGTAGCGGTAGCGCGGTTCGATATAGGTCGCTACTACTATGTGTAGCCTATCGGCTAAGCCGTGGGAATTTTAGTAGTAACGTGTTTAGAACAAGACGTGCTACTGCTAAAACTTTATCTACAACGCGGTTTGCACAGGTGCGCTACTGCTACTTAGCACCAGCTTGCTTCTTTGACCCGCGCTACTGCTAAAGTTCTGTGTATAAGGTTTTCCCTAGTAGTGCAAGCACACACGATAATATTCACCCCACACTATTGCTCCCCAGCAACGGCGCCAGAAAATGGTCTTGATAACCCACAAGTATAGGGGATCAATTGTAGCCTCTTTCGATAAGTAAGAGTGTCGAACCCAATGAGGAGCTAAATGTAGAAAAATATTCCCTCAAGTTCTATGGACCACTGATACAACTCTACGCACGCTTAACATTCGCTTTACCTAAAACAAGTATGAAACTAGAAGTACTTTATAGGTGTTTTTGGATAGGTTTGCAAGAATATAAAGTGCACGTAAATAAAAAGTAGGGGCTGTTTAGGTAAAGAAGCAATAAAGTTAGTATAGCTGGTGTGGAAAAGTGGTGGTAGGAGTTGCGAAGTTGTCCCTAAGCAATTGACCACGTTACTAGACCGATAGCAAGTTTTATGTGGGAGAGGCCACTTCTAGCATGTCATTCATGACTTGGAATTCTATGCACTTATGATTGGAACTATTATCAAGAATCCACAACTACTAACGTTCATTAAGGTAAAACCCAACCATAGCATTAAGATACATTGGTCCCCCTTCAATCCTGTATGCATCAATTTCCATGCTAGGTTGAAGTTTCTCTCACTCTTGCCCTCCAATAGATAGTCCTATCAACACACAACTCACCCTATGGTGTGATCCACGCGCGCGCTCATATGATGGTCATCAAAGGACAGCAACATAACCACAAGCAAATTAAATCAATCATAGTAATTCATCAACCACCGACAGGACAATGAAAATCTACTCAGACATCATAAGATGGCAACAAATCATTGGATAATAATATGAAGCATAAAGCACCAAGTTCAAGTAGAGGGTACAACGGGTTGCGGGAGAGTGGATCGCTATAGATAGAGGGGGTAAGGTGATGGAGATGTTGGTGAAGATGGCAGAGGTGTTGGTGTAGATTGCGTTGATGATGATGGCCCCCGGCCGCATTCCGGCGCCACTGGAAGAGAGGGGGAGAGATCCCCCCTTCTTCTTCTTCTTTGACCTTCTCCCTAGGTGGGAGAAGGGTTTCCCCTCAGGTCCTTGGCCTCCATGGCCTGGGAGGGGCGAGAGCCCCTCTGAGATTGGATTTGTCTCTCTGTCTCTCTCTGTTTCTGTGCTCTGGGATTCTGCCTTTCACCATTTCTTATATATTCGGAGATCCGTAAATCTGATTGGATTGAAACCTTCACCCTAATTTTTTTCTTCCAAAAATTAGCTTTCTTGCTGCCAAAGAAGAGTAGTAACCGCCTTACGGGGGGTCCATGAGGATCAGGGACGCGCCCAGGGGGGCAGGGGCACCCCTGCCTCGTGGCTCCCTCGGGCATCGTTTCGCGTTGATTTTCTTCCCATATTTCACATATATTCCAAAAATATTCTTCGCCCGTTTTTATCCCGTTTGGACTCCGTTTGATATGGATTTTCTGCGAAACAAAAAATGCAACAAACATGAACTGGCACTGGGCACTGGATCAATATGTTAGTCCCAAAAAATAGTATAAAAAGTTTCCAAAAGTATATGAAAGTTTTAGAATATTGGGATGGAACAATCAAAAATTATAGATACGACAGAGACGTATCAGCCTACGAGGAGTATTCTCGAACCCATAATTGTGAATCAAATTATGAAAAATATTATGATGTAACCCGTGTAAGGGCCTCCTCGGTGGGAGCTCTTCTTGCACTTCCAGGCTCACTTGATTGTTCGGTGATCCCATGGCTTGATGAGGGTCAGGATGAGTAGAGATGCCAGGCAGTCTACCCCTCTCGGAGGCCGGAGGGTGAATGCCAAAGGGACTTTCCGCCTCTTCGTCCATGGCAACCTCTTCAGCTTCATCCCTCCTTAGATCTTCCTAGACCAACCTTATGTCTCCTTCTCCATTGTTGAAGGATGAGAAAGACATGACGTTGTTCTAGTTGAATCTGTCAAAAAACAGCAAGAAAAGAGAACATAGGATTTCTTCACGATACAGTGATCAACAGGTTCGGGAAGTATATCTAGATTTTTTTATCTTGGAGGACAAGTATGTGGTACAAAAACATAGTACAGAGGGTGTCCCAGGTGGGCACAAACCACCTGGGTGCGCCAGGCAAGCCTGGAGCGCCCTAGTGTCTTGTGCCCACCAGTGAACGCTTCCTGGAAGTTTCTTTATTTGCAAAATTTTAAAATATTCCAAAACTAATAAAAAAATATTTTTGCATATTTTTGGAGTTCGTTTACTTATCGTATCACGTACCTCTTTATTTTCACGATTCTGGAGTGTTCCGGAAGGACTCTTTTATGTGTTCTTCCGGTGTCAAAGTTTGGATAATATTACTTTCAACATTGATAGGCATACCTAAGATATAATGCTTTATTCGTTGCCCATTGACAACCTTCAGGTTAGTACCTCTGGAGTTATTTATTTTGATGGCTCCAGACCGGTAAACCTCCTCGATGATGTATGGGCCTTCCCATTTCGAGAGTAGCTTTCCTGCAAAAAATCTAAAACGAGAGTTGTACAAAAGAACATATTCTCCAACTTTAAACTCGTGCTTTTGAATTCTTTTGTCATGCCATCTTTTAACTTTTTCTTTGAATAAATTTGCATTCTCATAAGCTTGGGTTCTCCATTCATCTAAGGAGCTTATATCAAATAACCTCTTTTCACCAGCAAGTTTGAAATCATAGTTGAGTTCTTTAACTGCCCAATATGCTTTGTGTTCTAACTAAAGAGGCAAATGACAAGATTTTCCATAAACCATTTTATAAGGAGACATACCCATATGATCTTTATATGTTGTTCTATAAGCCCAAAGTGCATCATGTAATTTCTTAGACCAATTCTTCCTGGACCTATTAACAGTCTTTTGCAAAATTAATTTTATTTCTCTATTGCTAAGTTCAACTTGACCACTAGACTGAGGATGATAAGGTGATGCAATTCTATGGTTAACATCATACTTAGCAAGCATCTTACGGAAAGCACCATGAATAAAATGTGAACCACCATCAGTCATTAAATATCTAGGGACTCCAAACCTTGGGAAAATAACTTCCTTAAGCATTTTAATAGAGGTGTTGTGATCAGCACTACTGGTTGGAATGGCTTCTACCCATTTAGTAACATAATCAACAACAACCAAAATATGTGTATACCCATTAGAGGAAGGAAAAGGTCCCATGTAATCAAATTCCCAAACATCAAATGGTTCAACAGCAAGTGAATAATTCATAGGCATTTCTTGATGCTTACCGATATTAACTATTCTTTGACATTCATCACAAGAAGAGACAAACTGACGGGCATCCTTGAAGAGAGTAGGCCAATGAAATCCAGATTGCAATACCTTGTGAGCAGTTCTATCTCCAGCATGATGCCCTCCATAAGCTTCAGAGTGACATTTCTGTAGGATTTGTCCCTGTTCATGCTCAGGTACACAACGTCTAATAATACCATCTACTCCTTCTTTATAAAGATGTGGGTCATCCCAAAAGTAATGTCTTAAATCATAGAAGAATTATTTTTTCTTTTGCTGGTATGTAAAGCCAGGTCATAAATATTTAGCAACAATGTAAATAGCATAGTTAGCATACCAAGGAGTACCATTAGCAACATTTATTGCAGCTAACTGCTCATCAGGAAAACTATCACCAATAGGTAGTGGGTCATGATATGTCTCCCACGTATCTATAATTTTTGATTGCTCCATGTTATATTATCTATTGTTTTGGACATTATTGGGCTCTATTATCCACTTTAATATTATTTTTGGGACTAACCTATTAACCGGAGGCCCAGCCCAGAATTGCTGTTTTTACCTATTTTAGGGTTCTGAAGAAAAGGAATATCAAACAGAGTCCAAACGGAATGAAACCTTCGGGAACGTGATTTTCTCGCCGAACATGATCCAGGAGACTTGGACCATATGTCAAAAAACAAGGGAGGAGGCCACGAGGTAGGGGCGTGCCTACCCCCCCAAGGCGCGCCCTCCACCCTCATGGGCCCCCTGTTGCTCCACCGACATACTCCTTCCTCCTATATATACCTACGTACCCCCAAACGATCAGATACGGAGCCCAAACCCTAATTCCACCGCCGCAACTTTTTGTATCCACGAGGTCCCATCTTGGGGCCTGTTCCGGAGCTCCGCCGGAGGGGGTATCCATCACGGAGGGCTTCTACATCATCACCATAGCCCCTCCGATGAAGTGTGAGTAGTTCACCTCAGACCTACGGGTCCATAGTTATTAACTTAATACTCTAGATGCATGCTAGATAGCGGTCGATGAGTGGAGTAATAGTAGTAGATGCAGGCAGGAGTAGGTCTACTTGTCTCGGACGTGATGCCTATATACATGATCGTACCTACATATTCTCATAACTATGCTTAATTCTGTCAATTGCTCAACAGTAATTCGTTCACCCGTCGTAAAATACTTATGCTCTCGAGAGAAGCCACTAGTGAAACCTATGGCCCCGGGTCTATCTTCATCATATTAATCTTCCAATACTTAGTTATTTCCTTTGATTTTTAATTTGCTTTTATTTTAATTTGCATCTTTATCATAAAAATACCAAAAATATTATCTTATCATATCTATCAGATCTCACCCTCGTAAGTGACCGTGTAGGGATTGACAACCCCTTATCGCATTGGTTGTGAGGATTTATTTGTTTTGTGCAGGTACGAGGGACTCGCGTGTAGCCTCCTACTGGATTGATACCTTGGTTCTCAAAAACTAAGGGAAATACTTACGCTACTTTGCTGCATCATCCCTTCCTCTTCGGGGAAAACCAACGCAGTGCTCAAGAGGTAGCAGGTCATCAAGCACATTTTCAAGCCTAGACAAGTTATCAGCTACTGGGTTCTCAGCTCCTTTTCTACCAATGATATGTAAATCAAATTCTTGTAGCAAGAGTACCCAATGGATAAGTCTAGGTTTAGCATCTCCTTTTCCATAAGATATTTAATAGCAGCATGGTTTGTGTGAACAGTTACTTTGGAATCAACAATATAATATCTAAATTTATCACAAGCAAACACCACTGCTAAGAATTGTTTTTCAGTAGTATCATAATTTCTTTGGGCGCTGTCTAGAGTTTTACTAGCATAATGAATAACATTAAGTTTCTTATCAACTCTTTGTCCTAGAACAACACCAACAGCATAATCACTAGCATCACACATAATCTCAAAAGGCAAGTTCCAATCAGGTGGTTGAACAATAGGTGCAGATATTAAGGCTTTCTTGAGTGTTTCAAAGGCTTCAAAACAATCATCATCAAAAACAAAAGGAATATCCTTTTGCAAGAGATTAGTAAGAGGCCTAGAAATTTTTGAGAAGTCTTTGATAAATCTCCTATAGAAACCAGCATGACCTAGGAAACTACGAATACCTTAGGCCATGACATTTTCTCAATTGCATCGACCTTAGCTTGGTCCACTTCAATACCTCTTTCAGAAATTTTATGACCCAAGACAATGCCTTCATTAACCATAAAGTGGCACTTCTCCCAATTCAAGAAAAGATTTGTTTGTTCCATCTCCGCAAAACTCGCACAAGATTGCTTAAACAATCATCAAAAGACTTCCCATAAACAGAAAAGTCATCCATGAAAACCTCAACAATCTTTTCACGAAAGTCAGAGAATATAGCAGTCATACATCTTTGAAAAGTAGTAGGTGCATTACATAAACCAACAGGCATACATCTATAAGCATAAGTTCCAAAGGGACAAGTAAAAGTAGTCTTTTCTTGATCAGGTTGAGAAACATGTATTTTTGAAAAGCAAGAGTATCCATCTAGGAATCAAAAGTGTGTGCTTAGATAATCTTTCAAGCATTTGATCAATAAAAGGCAAGGGGTAATGATCTTTTCTAGTTGATTTGTTTAATTTTCTGTAATCAATTACCATTCTATAGCCTGTAACAATTCTTTGTGGAATAAGTTCATTCTTATCATTAGGAACAATAGTAATACCTCCTTTCTTAGGGACACAATGAACATGACTTACCCATCTACTATCAGCTATAGAATAGATTATACCTGCTTCCAGAAGTTTTAGGATTTCTGTTCTTAACACTTCCTTCATTTTTGGATTCAATCGACGTTGGTGATCAACAACGGGTTTAGCATCAGGTTCCATATTAATTTTGTGCTGACATAGAGTGGGACTAATGCCCTTTAAATCATCAAGAGTATATCCAATAGCAGCCCGGTGCTTCCTTAGAACTTTCAATAATCTTTCTTCTTCATGTTCTGAAAAGTTAGCACTAATAATAACAGGATATATCTTCTTTTCATTGAGATAAGCATATTTCAAAGTGTCTGGCAATTGTTTTAATTCAAACATGGGATCACCTTTAGGTGGAGGAGGACCTCCTAGAGTTTCAATAAGCAGATTGTGTTTAAGCAAAGGATGTTGTTCAAAGAAAACCTTATCTATTTCATTTCTTTCATGCATATGTAAATCATTTTCATGGTCTAGCAAATATTGTTCTAAAGGATCAGTAGGTGGAACAACAATAGAAGAAATACCAATAAATTCATCCTTACTTGGCAATTCTTTTTCATGATGATTTCTACTAAACTTGGAAAAATTAAACTCATGAGACTCATCACCAAAGCTAACACCAACAGTTTGTTTCTTACAATCTATCTTAGCATTAACTGTATTCAAGAAGGGTCTACCAAACATATTGGGACAAAAGTCATCTTGTGGCGAACCAAGAACAAGAAAAGCAGTAGGGTATTTTTTCCCACATCTCTAAAAATTCCAATTAGTGATATGTTGTCTCTATTAGCAAGTTTAATAGTAACATCTATTTCTTCTATCTTAGCGGGTGCTATGTCTTTCATGATTTCTTCATATAATGTGTAAGGAATAGCACTCACACTAGCACCCATGTCACATAAACCATGATAACAATGATCTTCTATTTTAACTAAAATAACAGGCATGCCAACAACAGGTCTATGTTTATCTCTTTTATCAGGTTTAGCAATTCTAGCAGCTTCTTCATAGAAGTAAATAACATGCCCATCCATATCTTCTTCTAGGAGATCTTTAACCATAGCAATACTAGGTTCAACTTTAATTTGTTCATCAGATTTAGGTGTTCTAATATAGCTTTTCTTAACCACAGTTGAAACTTTAGCATGTTCCTAAATCCTAACAGGAAAAGGTGGTTTCTCAATATAAGCAGAAGGAACAACTAGATCAACATTATAAAGTCTAGTTTCTTCTTTAACTGAAACTGGTTCTTTAATTTCTTCTTTAATAGGTGGGCGATATTTAAACCACTTCCCCTTAGGGAGTTCAACATGAGTAGCAAATGATTCACAAAAGGATGCTACTATCTCAGAGTCAAGTCCATATTTAGTGCTAAACTTTTGAAAAGCATTAGTATCCATAAAAGATTTAAGACAATCATACTTAAGTTTAATACTCGACTCTTTACCTTCATCGAGTTCCCAATCTTCAGAGTTACGTTTAATTCTTTCCAAAAGATCGCACCGGAGTTCAATAGTCTTCTTCATAATGAACCAACACAAGAAGTATCAAGCATGGTTTGATCATTACGAGAAATCTGAGCATAAAAATTCTGGATTATAATTTCTCTTGAGATCTCATGATTGGGGCATGAATATAACATTGACTGAAGCCTCCCCCAAGCTAGAGAGATACTTTCTCCTTCACGAGGCCAAAAATTATATATATAATTCTGATTACGGTGAATTAGATGCATAGGATAATTTTTTTGTGGAACTCCAATTTCAAACGATTCCAATTCCATGATCCAATATCATCACATAGCATATACCATGCCAATGCTTTCCCCTTCAAAGATAAAGGGAAAAACTTTTTCATCACTTCATACCTAGGTAAACCTGCAAGCTTAAACAATCCACAAATTTTTTCCACATATATCAAGTGCATATCAGGATGTTCGGTTCCATCTCCTACATAAGGATTAGCTAGCAGTTGTTCTATCATACCTGAAGGAATTTCATATTCAATATTTTCAGTAGGTGTAGTAGGTTGAGGGGTTTCTAATTGTGGTTCCGGACAAGGTGAAGATACCCCGAACAAACTCCTCAAAGGATTATTTTCCATAGTAACAAGTGACAATAAATTTCAGCACACTATATAAATGTTTCCTTACCAAATTCCACTTACCAAAGGTGCTTCACTCCCCGGCAACGGTGCCAGAAAATAGCATTGATGACCCACAAGTATAGGGGATCAATTGTAGCTCTTTTCGATAAGTACGAGTGTCGAACCCAATGAGGAGCAGAAGGAAATGACAAGTAGTTTCCGGTAAGGTATTGTCTGCAAATGCTGAATTTGTAAGTAGCGGAGTAGTTTGATAGCAAGATAATTTGTAATGAGCAAGTAACAATAATAGTCACAAAAGTGCAGCAAGGTAGCCCAATCCTTTTGAGGCAAAGGACAAGCCAAAACGGTCTCTTATGATAAGCAAAGCGTTCTTGAGGGTACACAGGACTTTCATCTAGTCACTTTCATCATTCGGGTTTGATTTGTGTTCGCTACTTTGATAATTTGATATGTGGGTGGACCGGTGCTTAGGTGCTGTTCTTACTTGAACAAACCTCCTACTTATGACTAACCCTCCCGCAAGCATCCGCAACTACGATAAAAGTATTAAGAATAAATTCTAACCATAGCATTAAACTTTTGGATCCAATCGACCCCTTACGAAATAACACATAAACTGGGGTTTAAGCTTCTGTAACTCTCGCAACCCACCGTCTAATTGCTACTCCATAATGCATTCCCTTAGGCCCAAATATGGTGAAGTGTCATGTAGTCGACGTTCACATGACACCACTAAGGGAATAACAACATACATACTATCAAAATATCAAACACATATCAAGTTCACATGATTACTTGCAACATGATTTCTCCCGTGACCTCAAGAACAAAAGTAACTACTCACAAATGATAAACATGTTCATGATCATAGGAGTATTAAATAGCATAATGGATCTGAACATATAATCTTTCACCAACTAAACAATATAGTAATCAACTACAAGATGTAATCAACACTACTAGTCACCCACAAGCACCAATCTATAGTTCTAGTAACAAGATTGAACAGAAGAGAATAACTAGGTTTTGAGAGGAGATGGTGCTATATAAGATGTTGATGGAGATTTCCCTCCCCAAGATGGGAGTGTTGTTGGTGATGACAATGACGATGATTTCCCCCTCTAGAATTGCTCCACTGGAATTGCTCCACCGGAGGGCAAAAGTGCTCCTGACCAAGTTCTGCCTCGAGGAGGCGGCGCTTCATGCGGAAAGTCCTCCCCTTATTTTTTCTAGATCAAAATGATTTATATACCAGAAGATGGGCACCGGAGGTGGGCTGAGAAGGCCACAACCCACCAGGGACGCGCCTGGGGGCCTGACGCGCCCAGGTGGGTTGTGCCCACCTGGTGGCCCCCTCTGGTGTTTATTGGCTCCAATATTTCTTAAATAATCCATAAAAAATCTCCGTGAAGTTCCAGCTCATTTGGAGTTGTGCAGAATAGGTGGCCTGACATAGCTTTTCGAGGTCCAGATTTCCAGCTGCCGGAATTCTCCCTCTTGGTGTGTTCCTTGCAAATTATGAGAGAAAAAAAGGCATTAGAATTACTCCAAAAAGCATTATTATGGATAAAAACATTATAAATAATAGTAAGAAAACATGATGCAAAATGGATGTATCACTTTGGCGCATGGCGCTTGAGCACCGCGGATCAAGATAGGCATGTCAGCGCCGACAGGCTGCAGCTCGCCGCACAACATGATCGATGGCGCGCCGCAGAGCAAGCTAGGTGCGTCCGTGCCGACAGGCTGTGGCTCGCCGCACGGTGAGACCGTTGGAGCGCCGCAGAGCGAGAGGCGCGGCATGCCGCACAGCAAGAGCGGATCCATCGGTGCTTGCTTGCTGTCGGCACGGCGTCGCAGCTGGGTACACGTCCCGTCAGTACCCCCATTCCTCGCCAGGAGTGGGCAGAGGCCCTCAGCGTCGTACTTGCACAAGAGGCCGACCGCATTGTACTTGCACCGGCCGCCCGCCACGTCGTTCGCATGGGTAGCGCCGTTCGCCTTGTCCACGGCCTGCTAGATGCCAACGCGCCGGTTCGTAGGCTCGACCGCCTCCTGGGCGCAGTAGAGGAACATGGCCATCGCATCCTCGAGTTGGTGATCTCTGATGAAATAGCCAACTTGGAGCTCGAGATCGTGCTCCAAATGTTTCACGAGCGTGTCGACCATTTGGACGAACGGCTGCACGAGTTCAGGCAGAGCCAAGAGCTACCATAGGCAAGGGCTGCTGGTCATGGTCTCATGGGTGCGTTTTATTTTGTTGAGTCATTTCGACGTGGATAGCTATGTATTCACAACAATAATAGTGTTGCTCTGCTATTCCTCTGTTTCAATGTGTGTACTCTATTTTTCGTTCTTATATGTTATGTTTCAATGTGTGTATATACACTTTCCATTCTGTATATGTTGATGATAAGAGCTAGATTGAAATTAGTATACAAAAACAGATAGAAAATGTAATTCATAATATATATATATATATATATATATTAATTGTTCTTTAGTTCATCACTATATATATATGTGTAATATCATCACATATACGTGATGATACTTAACTACTATGTACAATGCATAAAATTCAAAATGAACAATACTAAAACTAATAATCCCTCCTGGGGCCAGTATTCCGGCAGCCCCTCATCAGCAGCTCCCTGGTGCGCGTCATCTTCCTAGTGCGGAGGCAGTACTTCGCCTCCTCCCCCTCGCAGCGCTTGACGTACCGATCTGTCTCTTGCTGGTGGACGCGCGCGAACGATCTTGCCATTTCATTGGGCGCCCACCGGAGCTCCTCGTCGGTGGTACGCTTGAGCTTATCGGCTCACCTCCAAGCAGCAATGAGGCGCCCGGCGCCTATGACCTTCCTCGCGTAGTACCCGTCTTTGTATACCTCCTCGGCACGACGACGCGCCCGCCCCCAAACTCCACCGCATCCTTTTTCCAGGTGGCATCACGGGCTTCACACGCCGCCTGGTACCTAGCTTCCTCCTCCGCCATCTCATTCTTGAATGCCATATGACTGGCTTTCTCAGCCGGCGGTAATGACTTCCATAGACAAAGATTGTACTGGCCCCAAAACCAATCCAAAGATGGGGGGTCCGGCACAACCTCGTCCGGCGACGCGTAGGGGTCCTCGTCGCTGCTATTCAAGTGAGCGTCCTCGGGGGGCGGCGACTCCTCGTCGGTGTGTGGTCAGACCGGCGGCGCCATGGCTGAGATTTGAGAGAAAAGAGAGAGAGGGCGAGCGAGGGGAGGATGTAGATGAGAATGCAGGCAGGACGACATGAGCATGGTAGTATTTATTGGCGGCCGGAATCTAGATCGACGAGGACAGTACACACGTTGGTCGCCCGATTTTACGAGTACTGTAGTTTGAATTACACACGATTCCCGCAGCAAAAATCATGTGCGAAGATAATAGCCACAGTCCGTGTGTGAACATAATTGCCGACGGTTTCCAATGCAGATCCATCTCTGATTAATGATCCCCGCCAATCACCTACCAAACCTCGATCGGCGAGATAGAGTGCCAATCGTGTGGGGGTCGGTTGGTTGTCTTGCCACATCTTTACATTTTCTTTTTTGAACACCAGATATTTACATTGTCTGATGATTTTTTAACTCGCACACAAGTACACAAAAATATGATTTTTCAAACCGTTATGGATAGGCGTTGCATGTAGATGTAGTTCAAATTTGAATTACGGTCATTAAATGGCTAGAAAATCACTTAAATGTCTTTAAAAGGTTAAATAACCCCTGAAATTTTCCAAATTTTCATATGACAGTTGTATTAGTGCACGCTAAACGTAGAAAACAATTGAAGGCCGGAAGAGGAAGCTATCTCCCGTTCGTCATCAAACATGCATTGTTCCCTCTCGGAACCACGAACTTTTTAGTGAGTTGCTCTGGTTTGTGAGGGGTGTGTGTCCAAACTTTCGTCAAATAGGCCAAATTTTTTACCAGATCATCTTGGTGGCATGACATTGCATCAAGCAAGGTTTCAAGTTTTTCTGATCATTTTTTTAATTTTTTGGAATTAAAATGCCATGGCACTCCATGCATGTGCCCATGCTATGAGACCAATATGTTTGAAAATTCCTTCTAATTTACTACACATGAAATTAATTCGAACACAAGTACACAAATATCATTTTTCAAACCGTTTTGTTAGGCGTTGCATGTAGATGTAGTTCAAATTTGAATTACGGCCATTAAATGGCTAGAAAATCACTTAAATGTCTTTAAAAGGTCAAATGACCCCTAGAATTTTCCAAAATTTCACATTACAGTTGTAGCAATGCACATTAGACGTAGAAAAAATTGAAGGCCATAAGAGGAAGCTATCTCCCGTTTGTCATCAAACATGCATTCTTCCCTCTCGGAACCACGAGCCTTCTAGTGAGTTGCTCGCGTTTGTGAAGGGTGTGTGTCCAAACTTTCGTCAAATACTCCAATTTTTTTACCAAATCATCTTGGTGGCATGAAATTACATCAAGCAAGGTTTCATGTGTTTCTGATATTTTTTTAATTCTTTGGAATTAAGATGCCTTGTCACTCCATGCATCATATGCATCTGTCCATGCCGTGAGACCAATATGTTTGGAAATTCCTTCTAATTTACTACACATGGAATTAACTCGCACACAAGTACACAAATATGATTTTTCAAACCGTTTTGGTTAGGCGTTGCATGTAGATGTAGTTCAAATTTGAATTACGGTCATTAAAAGGCTAGAAAATCACTTAAATGTCTTTAAAAGGTCAAATGACCCCTGAAATTTTCCAATATTTCACATGACAGTTGTATTAGTGCACGTTAAACGTAGAAAAAAATTGAAGGCCGTAAGAGGAAGCTATCTCCCGTTCGTCATCAAACATGCAGTGTTCCCTCTCGGAACCACGAACCATTTAGTGAGATGCTCCGGTTTGTGAGGGGTGTGTGTCCAAACTTTCATCAAACATGCCAATTTTTTACCACATCATCTTGGTGGCATGACATTACATCAAGCAAGGTTTCATGTTTTTCTGATCATTTTTAATTTTTTGGAATTAAAATGCCATGGCACTCCATGCATGTGCCCATGCCGTGAGACCAATATGTTTGAAAATTCCTTCTAATTTACTGCACATGGAACTAACTCAAACACAAGTACACAAATATGATTTTTCGAACCATTTTGGTCAGGCGTTGCATGTAGATGTAGTTCAAATTAGAATTACGGCCATTAAATGGCTACAAAATCACTTAAATGTCTTTAAAAGGTCAAATGACCCCTAGAATTTTCCAAAATTTCACATTACAGTTGTAGCAGTGCACGTTAGACGTAGAAACAATTGAAGGCCGTAAGAGGAAGCTATCTCCCATTTGTCATCAAACATGCATTCTTCCCTCTCGGAACCACGAGCCTTCTAGTGAGTTGCTCGCGTTTGTGAAGGGTGTGTGTCCAAACTTTCGTCAAACATTCCAAATTGTTTACCACATCATCTTGGTGGCATGAAATTACATCAAGCAAGGTTTCATGTGTTTCTGATATTTTTTTAATTTTTTGGAATTAAGATGTCATGTCACTCCATGCATCATATGCATGTGTCCATGCCGTGAGACCAATATGTTTGAAAATTCCTTCTAATTTACTGCACATGGAATTAACATGTACACAAGTACACAAATATGATTTTTCAAACTGTTTTGGTTAGGCGTTGCATGTAGATGTAGTTCAAATTTGAATTACGGTCATTAAAAGGCTAGAAAATCACTTAAATGTCTTTAAAAGGTCAAATGACCCCTGAAATTTTCCAATATTTCACATGACAGTTGTATTAGTGCACGTTAAACGTAGAAAAAAATTGAAGGCCGTAAGAGGAAGCTATCTCCCGTTCGTCATCAAACATGCAGTGTTCCCTCTCGGAACCACGAACCATTTAGTGAGATGCTCCGGTTTGTGAGGGGTGTGTGTCCAAACTTTCATCAAACATGCCAATTTTTTACCACATCATCTTGGTGGCATGACATTACATCAAGCAAGGTTTCATGTTTTTCTGATCATTTTTAATTTTTTGGAATTAAAATGCCATGGCACTCCATGCATGTGCCCATGCCGTGAGACCAATATGTTTGAAAATTCCTTCTAATTTACTGCACATGGAACTAACTCAAACACAAGTACACAAATATGATTTTTCGAACCATTTTGGTCAGGCGTGGCATGTAGATCTAGTTCAAATTTGAATTACGGCCATTAAATCGCTTGAATATCACTTAAATGTCTTTAATAGGTCAAATGACCACTAGAATTTTCCAAAATTTCATATTATAGTTTTAGTAGTGCACGTTAGACGTAGGAAAAAATTGAAGGCCGTAAGTGGAAGCTATCTCTCATTCGTCATCAAACATGCATTGTTCCCTCTCGGAACCACGAGGCTACTAGTGAGTTGCTCCGGTTTGTGAGGGGTGTGTGTCCAAACTTTTGTCAAACATGCCAATTTTTTTACCACATCATCTTCATGCCATGACATTACATCAAGCAAGGTTTCATGTGTTTTTGATATTTTTTAAAAAAATTGGAATTAAAATGCCATGTCACTCCATGAATACATATGCATGTGTCCATGTCGTGAGACAAATATGTTTGAAAATTCCTTCTAATTTACTGTACATGGAATTAACTCGCACACAAGTACACAAATATGACTTTTCAAACAGTTTTGGTTAGGCGTTGCATGTAGATGTAGTTCAAATTGGAATTATGGTCAATAAATGGCTAGAAAATCACTTAAATGTCATTAAGAGGTCAACTGACCCCTAGAATTTTCCAGAATTTCACATTACAGTTGTAGTAGTGCATGTTAGACGTAGAAAGAAATTGAAGGCCGTAAGAGGAAGCTATCTCCCGTTCATCATCAAACATGCATTGTTCCCTCTCGGAATCATGAGCCTTCTAGTGAGTTGCTCTGGTTTGTAAGGGGTGTGTGTCCAAACTTTTGTCAAACATGCCAATTTTTTACCATATCATCTTGGCGGCATGACATTACATCAACCAAGGTTTTATGTGTTTATGATATGTTTTTTATTTTTTGGAATTAAAATGGCATGCCACTCCATGCATACATATGCATGTGTTCATGTTGTGAGACAAATATGTTTGAAAATTTCTTCTAATTTACTGCACATGGAATTAACTCGCACACAAATACACAAATATGATTTTTCAAGCTGTTATGGTTAGCCGTTGCATGTAGATGTAGTTCAAATTTGAATTAAGGTCATTAAATGGCTAGAAAATCACTTAAATGTCTTTAAAAGGTCAAATGACCCCTAGGATTTTCCAAAATTTCACATTACAGTTGTAGTAGTTGATGTTGCTTGAAGCTATGTCGCTATTTCCCCAAAGAGGAAGGGATGATGCAGGACATCGGCACTAGGTATTTCCCTCAGATATGAAACCAAAGTTATGGAACCAGTAGGAGAACCAATCAACACAACGTAAATAGCCCCTGCACACAGATAACAAATCCTCGCGACCCGACGTGTTAAAGGGATTGTCAATCCCTTTCGGGGTACGGCGCCTCAAGTGGCAAACGGACATGAGATAAATTTTTAGTAATCTGATAGATCGAACGCTAAATAAAATAAATAAGGAAAAATTGCAGCAAGGTATTTTTGTATTTTTGGTTTAATAGATCTGAAAATAAATGCAAGAGAAAAGTAGATCGCAAAGGAAAATATATGAGAAAGAAGACCCCGGGGACGTAGGTTTCAATAGTGGCTTCTCTCGAGAAAAATAGCAAACGGTGGGTAAACAAATTAGTATTGGGCAATTGATAGAACTTCAAATAATTATGATGATATCCAGGCAATGATCATTATATAGGCATCACGTCCAAGATTAGTAGACCGACTCCTGCCTGCATCTACTACTATTACTCCACACATCGACCGCTATCCAGCATGCATCTAGTGTATTAAGTTCATGGAGAAACAGGGTAATGCAATAAGAACGATGACATGATGTAGACAAGATCTGTCTATCTAGAGATAGACCCCATCATTTTATCCTTAGTAGCAATGATACAGACGTGTCGTTTCCCTTTCTGTCACTAGGATCAAGCACCGTAAGATCAAACCCAGTACAAAGCACCTCTTCCCATTGCAAGATAAATAGATCAAGTTGGCCAAACAAAACCCAAATATTGGAGAAGAAATACGAGGCTATAAGCAATCATGCATATAAGAGATCAAAGAAACTCAAATGACTTTCTTGGATATAAAAAGATAGATCTGATCATAAACTCAAAGTTCATCGGATCCCAACAGACACACGGCAAAAGACTTACATCATATGTATCTCCAGGAGACCATTGTATTGAGAATCAAGATAGAGAGAGATGAAGCCATCTAGCTACTAACTACGGACCCGAAGGTCATGGTGTCTAGATTGTATCTGGTGGTTCTAGACTCTGCGGCAGCTGGAAGAATATTTCGTCGACTCCCCTAGGGTTCTGGAGAATTTGGGGTATTTATAGAGCAAAGAGGCGGTCCGGGGGGCACCCGAGGTGGGCACAGCCCACCAGGGCACACTTCGGCCTCCTGGCGCGCCCTGGTGGGTTGTGCCCCCTCGGGGCACCCCCCAGGCGCAGCCAGGGCCCGTTGTGTTCCTTTTGGCCCATAAAAATTCTCCGTAAAGTTTCGTGGCATATGGACAGCGTGTGATATTGATTTTCTGCAATGTAAGAAACACGGAAAAAACAGGAACTGGCACTTGGCACTATGTCAATAGGTTAGTATCAAAAAATGATATAAAATGACTATAAATGATTACAAAACATCCAAGATTGAGATTTCATCCCCTATCCACGGTGTCTCCCTCCTGCCTCCACCGTCGACAAATTGAATATCCTATAATTACGATGACACGGTAAACTGATTAATCACTTAATCAAGTTTAATACTAAATTGGTAGTAAGCATGGCATGTCGCCGGGCTCCTCCTCCTCCTTGTCGGCATCATTGTTCTTGTAAGATCTTCTCCATGGCGTGTGAGTAGGAGGATACAAAGAGCACTTGAGAGTATATAGAAGCTGCAACATCCCAAATTTTCAATTTGGAATGTTATACATAGGTCATTCATGCATAACATATTTTATTTGCATTTCGATTCGCGATCCTAGAAATTCAAAGCAACTCAAGGACCCTCGGAGAGATTTGGGGATTTCACCGTTTTCATATTTGAATTCTATCAAATATCGAAACGAGGATCATTGGTTTATCATTTTTTTATCCAAAATATATTCATATTAAAATATATGAGAGGAGATAATATGACTTCTCCAAAATAAATGAAATATTGGAGGAAAAATATTAAAATCATATATTTGATTTTATTTAGATTTTATTGGTATTTTATTTGAATTAGAAAATAGTGCATTTTTTCAAAATTTCATTTTAGGCCAAGAAAATGTTCAGCCTGTTCTAAATATTTTATTTAGACGGTGAAAATTTGTTCTGGTATTTTTAGTTTATTTATTTATTTTTCTAGGATTTTATTTCAGCGAAATATGTTAAAAAAACTCCCGCCGGACCGCAGTGGGCCGAGGCCCAGCCGGCCCAGCCGCGCGCCTCCCTGCACCGGCTCGGGAGAGGACACCCGAGAAGCGCCGCCGCCACCGCCAGGATGTGTCCGTTGTGACGCCCCCGATTTGACCGTACACTAATCATGCACGCAAATGTGTACGACCAAGATCAGAAACTTACGGGAAGATATCACAACACAACTCTAGACACAAATTAAAATAATACAAGCTGTATATTACAAGCCAGGGGCCTCGAAGGCTCGAATACAAATGCTCGAAGGCACAAGAGTCAGCGGAAGCAACAATATCTGAGTACAGACATAAGTTAAACAAGTTTGCCTTAAGAAGGCTAGCACAAAAGTAGGAACGATCGAAAAGGTGAGGCCTCCTGCCTGGGACCTCCTAACTACTCCTTGAAGTCGAACTCCACGTAGAATCATCCTCTGGCTCCTGGACTCCATCATCTGGTCGCAACAACCGGGTACAGAAAGGGGGAAAAGGGGGAGCAAAGCAACCGTGAGTACTCATCCAAAGTACTCGCAAGCAAGGAGCTACACTACATATGTATGCATTGGTATCAAATGGAAAAGGGGTATCATATGTGGACTGAACTTCAGAAAGCCAGAGTAAGAGGGGGATATCTAGTCCTATCGAAGACTATGCTTCTGGTAACCTCCATCTTGCAGCAGAAGAAGAGAGTAGATGGTAAGTTCACCAAGTAGCATCGCATAGCATAATCCTAACCAATGATCCTCCCCTAGTCGCCCTGTGAGAGAGCAATCACCGGTTGTATCTGGGACTTGGAAGGGTGTGTTTTATTAAGTATCCGGTTCTAGTTGTCATAAGGTCAAGGTACAACTCCAAGTCGTCCTGTTACCGAAGATCACGGCTATTCGAATAGATTTACTTCCCTGTAGGGGTGCACCACATAACCCAACACGCCCGATCCCATTTGGCCGAACACACTTTTCTGGGTCATGCCCGGCCTCAGAAGATCAACACGTTGCAGCCCTACCTAGGCACAACAAAGAGGTCAGCACGCTGGTCTAAATCCTATGGCGCAGGGGTCTGGGCCCATCGCCCTTTGCACACCTACATGTTGCGAACGCGGCCGGAAGCAGACCTAGCCTAGCAGGCGTTCCAGTCCAATCCGGCGCGCGCCGCTCTATCACTGACGTCACGAAGGCTTCGGCTGATACCACGACGTCGAGTGCCCATAATTGTCCCCGCGTAGATGGTTAGTGCGTATAGGCCAGTGGCCAGACTCGGATCAAATACCAAGATCTCGTTAAACATGTTAAGTATCCGCGAACGCCGACCAGGGCCAGGCCCACCTCTCTCCTAGGTTGTCTCAACCTGCCCTGTCGCTCCGCCAGAAAGTAACAGTCGGGGGCCGTCGGGAACCCAGGCCCACCTCTACCGGGATGGAGCCACCTACCCCTTCAGCCCCCAACTCCGAACAGTACCACAGGTAATGTAACAGTGTAAAGTATATACTATATGCCCATGATCACCTCTCGAAGTGATCACGGCCCAGTAGTATAGCATGGTAGACGGACAAGAGTGTAGGGCCACTGATGGAACACTAGCATCCTATACTAAGCAGTAGGATAGCAGGTAATGGTAACAACAGTAGTAGCAAGGACAGGCTATGCATCAGGATAGGAATAACGGAAAGCAGTAACATGCTACACTACTCTAATGCAAGCAGTATAGAGAAGAGTAGGCGATATCTGGTGATCAAAAGAGGGGGCTTGCCTGGTTGCTCTGGCAAGAAGGAAGGCTCATCTTCAATGTAGTCGAACACACGGACACCGGCAGTAGTCTCGGAGTCTACCGGAAAGAAGTAACAGAGGGGGAACATAATAAATAACAGAGCAATCAAAGCAACACAAAGCATAACATGGTGAAACGCGGTGCTAGGGGTGACCTAACGCAGTAGGAGGTGATACCGGCGAAGGGGGGAAACATCCTGGAAAGTATTCCCGGTGTTTGGCGTTTTCGGACAGAGGAACCGGAGGGGGAAACTTGTGTGTTCGCTATGGTAGGGATGTGTGGCGGACGAACGGGCAGCGTATTCAGATTCGTCTCATTGTTCTGAGCAACTTTCATGTACAAAACTTTTCCATCCAACCTACGGATTATTTTATATTAATTTTCTAAAGTTTTAACAATATTCTAGAATTATTATATTTAGCTTAAACCGAATTGACCAAGTCAATTTGACTAGTCAAAAGGATAGGTGTGGTCCACATGTCATAGACTCTAAACCTAACTTATTTAAAAAGAGGGCCTACATGTCATCTACTACTAGAGTAACTTAGCACTAATAAAATTAACTAAGGAGCAAAAATAATCCTAAAACTAATCCATCAAATTAAATTAGACCTAAACTAATTTTAGGGCAGCCCCACACGCATGGCACATCGGCCACACACACAGCACGTAGCTAGGGGTTACTTCTGTTCCCTTTTAACAAAACAAAGCATTTTGCGATTTTGATAGGATTTAATCCAGACATCGAAATGATTTAGTCCAGTGGGATAAAATGGAGTTTGTCATGTATACTTTCTATTCATATTAATTTTGCCCAAGTTAGTAGTTGGTTAGCCACTGTTTAGGTACTGTCTAGAGTGTTAGTCATTATAAAACTAGAAAAGCTACCTAGTACTAATCTACGCAGGGGCCGGCCATTATTGGATAGAGCCCAGCCGGCCACACACGGCCATGTACAGGGGGTGGTGGCCATGGCCAAGAATGGCAGCAGTAACAATACGCAGCAGCAGTAGGTAGTAGCAATACGCAGCGGCAGAAGCATTACCTAGCAGCAGCACATAGCGGCAGCAAGCAGAGTAGCAGGCCAGCAGCGAGCAGCGCCGGGAGAAGCAGTGCAGAGCCCCGGTAACGTAGGAGCAGCAGCAGCAGTGTTAGCAGCATGACAGAGTGCGGGAGGCTGGGCGAGGCCACACACCGGCTCTGGGCTGTCCAGGCGGCCGGAGCACGACGTCAGCGTGACCAGGAGGCGGTTGGGCGTGGCCACGAGCGCGCGCAGCGGGCGCGGCGGGTCGCGGGCGAGCACAGGGCGGGCGCGGGTCGCTCAGGTGAGGCGCGCGGGCGTGCGGTGGGCGGAGGCGGCCTACGGCGGGGGCTTTGGCAACAGGGGCGAGGGGAGAAAGCGGGGGACGGCGGTGGATCACCCCGGGGAGGTTGGGGCATGCTCGGGGTGGACGGGGCGGCGCTTGAGTGGCGGTTCTGATAAAGACAACCGGTGGCAAAGGTTGAAGGAGGGTTCGATCCCATTGATGGAGAGGGCCTCGGCTTGAGCCGAAGGGCGGAGCCGACATGGACGACGATGGTGGCCCTCCGGGACATCTCCGTGAGGCGCGCGGTGGATGGAGGCCGCGGGATCGACGGCGCCGCGGCGCCAGAGGCGTTCGGGAGAGAGTGACAGGGAGTGAGGGAGGGAGTGGTTGGTGCTAGGGTTAGGAGGGGATCAAGGGAGGGAGCCTGGCGATGTTAAGTAGGCCGAGGGGGGCGCGGATGTGCGCCACGACGCCATGGCGTCTGTGGATGTGCTCCACGATGCCCCTGCTACAGGTTGAAGGAGGGAGAGATGGGCTGACCTGGGTAAGTTGCTAGATGGGCCAAAAGTGCCCAGTAGCTTAGGTCTTTTGTTTTGTTCTATTGTTTTTTTTTAGTTTCTGTTATTTTAGTTTTTTTAATACCAAGTTAGCACCTAAATTAGTATCATCGAATATATCACTGCCACATTAATTTTCTACCCAAGCTAAAATAGTTTTGTAATTATTTAATATTTAAAAGTACTTAAATAATAGTTTACGCTACTGTTTTATTCACCTTATAGTATCTAAACATTTTAGACAGATGTGGTTTCCCCGCCATAATTTCCTATGAATTATTTGGTTCAGTCCGAACATTTTAGTTTTAATATTTGAAAAGTTTTATTGTCTGCTTGATTTTGAATTTGAATTTGAATTGTTTTCGAACTAACGCGAGATTAGCAACAGTAATCGAAGTGATGTGGCATCATTAGCAGAGGGTTGTTGTAGCTTAATTATCCGGGCGTCACAATTATCCTCCACTACAGGAAATCTCGTCCTGAGATTTAAGAGGCGTAAGGGGGAAGGTTCTAGTTACGAAATTCTAGCGAGTGTACTCTGTCTTAGTTGCTCTCCTCGAAGTGGTCGATCCATAACGCTGATGTTTTCATACTTCAGCTTAAGGTCATCATGATGAAGTCGACATCCTTTCTTCGGGAACTCCATCGTACTTATGAAAAGGATAATGGGTAGCTTCGGAAGAACGAAACTCTACAAGGTTGCTATCCGGCGTATAACTCAGGGAATGTGGCAGAAAATAACTGTCGAGTTGAAACTTAAGAAAATGTCAAGAACAAGTAAGAAAGCACAATAAGAAGTTTCAAGCGGGTAGGCCATCGTTCGATACCTAATCAGAAGGTGAAAGGGGTTCAGAGCAATGGGAATAAGTATTGCGTTAGATACCATAATAGATCACTTGGCAGGTGGCCCGTGAATTACATATGAAGTCAAGCGCGAGGAATAACTTTGACAACAGGGTGTATAGGAGAGTCAGGTTTTAATCCTGGGACATGTGGTTTATGGGCCCACCATGTGGGTTAAATGTTGGAAGGACACTGGCATCTTGCACGGTCATGATAGCAAGGCATGTCAGAGGGTAGCCTGCCAGTTATGTTGGCAACAATGTTGGTACCAAGGGTGAGGGACGAAGAGAACCATTTTCCTGCTCGTTGAAACGAGGCGGACCTATAGGCAAAGTTCTCGTCCATCGGTGGTTACCGGAATGTCATCAACAATAGGAACAGGGTCTTGCCGACACGGTTGTACACCAAGGTGTTTACAAAAGTAGGAGAATATTACTGCTTAGATCATATAGATCACTAGTAAGGCTAAACAAAACAATGGAAAGGAAAAGCTGATCATCAGATTAAACAAAATAATGGAAAGGAAAATGTTTTTTAAATACATAATTCAGGGATATATCGTTCCCAAGGACGAGCAGCGCATGATATCTGTGGCAGGATATCATGTAGAAAACCCTTTAGGTAAGGGAAGAGAAATTTCATGACATTACCCATACAACGATGTTTGGATAATTGAGCAGGAAACATTTAGCATTGGGCTTCGAGATAGCATTGACATGGTCAAGAGGTGAAGATCAGACTTTGTAAACACAAGGGATCCCTCAAGAATAAATCATAGAATAAGTCTTACAATTTCCTCATGGAAGAATGGATAACCTTGCTGAAAAGGAATCTATAACAACAGGGCCTCGGGCCAGGTGTGCTAGGCACGACATCACATTACCAGGACACATAAAGACCAAGGTGATAACTCTTGGGAATATGTTCCAACCATCATATCTGACCGAGATGCAGATCTGATTGGTGTCGGGATAACTCAGACTCGGGATGCCTGAGAAGAAAAGATGCAACACAAATTGACGAGATGACATTGTAAGATCCTTGGAAAATGAACTATGGAAGTGAGTTCTGAAACGAGAGTGCATCATTAAATCAAGGAGAGGGTGAGGAGGTGGCTGATGGACCCAACGATAATTCATCGAGATTACCAAAAAGATGGATTCCACAATTATGTGAACAAGGAGATAACATTTGTGAGATCAAATGCTATAATGATGTATGCTCGAGGGAAACATACGCAATTAAACATTGGTTGAAAGGTGCACCCGAGATATGGCTTAGGTAGCACGATCAATGTTAGAATGGTGATCCAATAACCAATAGTTAAGAATGAACTGTCAACCATTAAGTTCAAAGCAATACGGTTGCTAGAAGTTTGAATTCACACATCATAGTTAAATGGCTGGTATCCCAGTTAGAAACAACACGGGGACCAAGATATGAACGGAGATGGCGAGAAGTATTACTATATCAAGAATTCTTAAGAGGTGGTGAAATTCTCACAACCTTCTTGACAAAAAAGATGGTAATACTCCAAGGTAGAACATAACATAAGTTGGATAGCAAGGATCTCAAGGTACAACACAAAACATGACCAGGTTTGTGTTGGCAGGAAATCAAGGATGGTGTTGATGATAATACAATCCATCGAGGGGAAAGGATGGTATTTCTCATCATGAATTCAATTGGCATCTCAGAAGAAGTCAAAATGTAGATGATCACGACACATTTTGTCGAGAGGTTTCAAGAGTATGCAATCGACAACGACAACATCAAGCAAAAGGACTGATGCAGCGAAAGATTATTGGATCCATGGACACGACATCAACTCGGAATCAAGCTTGCTATTCGAGGTGGAACGATAAGACGAGGAAATCGATGTAAGCTTAGCTCATCGTCGAAAATTGTGCTCCGGAAAGAAGGACCAGGTAGCACAGTTAAAATTTAGCACAATAATGATATAGCTGACCAGGCTAGGAATGACTTGAAGGATTATTAAAACTCATAAGCAATGAAAATTACTTAGGGTTATTGAACCGGAATGCGCAATTGGTTCACATATCAGTGTTCTCGATTGATGACAACCCAGAACCCAAGAAAATTGGAATCAGTGAGAAATAACAGTTGATGAAGAACCCATAAGAAGTTATGCAAATCCATGGTGTTCTTGAGATACCAGACTGTAATACTCGATGGTAGATCAAAGTAAAGGTTGGACAAGTGCAATGATCTGCAGAAGACAAGTACTTCAACTTGTCCGAGAAATGGTATTGAAAGGAGTACATGGTCGGAACCACGATTGCAAAAGGTAAATTCCAGATATAAGATGAACTTATACCAAGAGAATAATTAATTTAAGAGAAGCTTTAATGATAAGATCTACATCGCTTCCATGGGCATGAACACAAGTTCAAGGTCGACTCCCACCTCTCCAATGCATGACCATTCATTCACTGCTCTAAATAAAAATGATTTAGTTGTTGAAAGTTTTTACCTGGTGCAATATCAAATAAGTATGACCCGTGAAATCTTTCAGGTTCACACGGATTAGGGAAGGCGTAGGTTCAACCCATCAGGGCATCTTACGAGCATATACCACAAACTTCGGAGTAAATAACACAAGCTCGATAGTAGAGCATGCTTGAGAAAGCAGAGGATACAATTTACCAAATGCATTATGTATCCAAGGAAAGGCTCACAAGCTTATTGAATATGAAGGACGTTGTTGGATAAAATCCGACAAAGGGTCTGATGGTCCAGAAGGGATCCGATGTGAGCATCGGTACTCAACCAGAGGATGAAAGAATGCAAGGAGATCAGATTATAGAAACAACCGACTAACTCAAAGCTCAAATGCAGAGCAATTATGATTTCCAAATCAAGGGATCAGAAGCAAACGCTCTGATGAAGGATGTATAAGTTGAGTAGGCTTAGGGGTACAATTGATGGCAATTTGATTGGTCGAGATCCAGCTCATGTTCAAAATGATGTCTGAGCCGAAAGGATGAATTCTAGGATATGATTGAGGATTGTGAGCATCCGCAACATGTTGAATCAATAGGATCAAAATCATGGTGTCTAAGGATACTAACGAATATTGCCAGACATATGGAAAGCATCCATAATGCAAGCAGACAAGTATTGCAGAGCAATAAACTACTGAGAAATTTTGGAGGATCGAATAGTATTTCGAAGACAATCGTGAAACACATGAACAACTGGGGATGAGAGGATACTCGATAAGGGCGAGAAATTATCCGTAGGGGTATTCAGGTGGCAAGGAACTGCAAGGCAGTAGGCACAAAATATTCTCGGAACAATAGAGGGGATTTCAGAGTATCTTGTTATAACAAGATCAACTAGGAATAAAAGTAAGCACGGCAAGTGTATGTAATTATCCATAGGGATATTTCGGTGGTAGGGAATTGCAAAAGCAACAGGCTCAAAGTCTCGAGAGAACATCGAAGAGTATCTTCAAAATCCTTCGGTGGACCAAGTAATCATCTGGAGTAAAGGGCTCTCCGGGTGGAAGTAGTTACGAGAACCTAGAGTCGGCGTTAGTAAAATCATTTAACCCGAATAGAAGAGAGATCAGAGTCCGGGAGTATAGATCGAGGAATAAAAGATCCTAATACAACCCAATGGCGACGTGGGCCCGTAAGGCACACAGCCATGTTAGTAAAAGTTTTGTAATGACTAGACTCGACTTCGGCTAAGGAGGTGGAAAAGGGGATTCCTACAGGCAGTCGGCTCTGATACCAACTTGTGACGCCCCTAATTTGACCGTACACTAATCATGCACGCAAATGTGTACGACCAAGATCAGGAACTCACGGGAAGATATCACAACACAACTCTAGACACAAATTAAAATAATACAAGCTGTATATTACAAGCCAAGGGCCTCGAAGGCTCGAATACAAATGCTCGAAGGCACAAGAGTCAGCGGAAGCAACAATATCTGAGTATAGACATAAGTTAAACAAGTTTGCCTTAAGAAGGCTAGCACAAAAGTAGGAACGATCGAAAAGGCGAGGCCTCCTGCCTGGGACCTCCTAACTACTCCTCGAAGTCGAACTCCACGTAGAATCATCCTCGGGATCCTCTGGCTCCTGGACTCCATCATCTGGTCGCAACAACCGGGTACAAAAAGGGGGAAAAGGGGGAGCAAAGCAACCGTGAGTACTCATCCAAAGTACTCGCAAGCAAGGAGCTACACTACATATGTATGCATTGGTATCAAATGGAAAAGGGGTATCATATGTGGACTGAACTGCAGAAAGCCAGAGTAAGAGGGGGATATCTAGTCCTATCGAAGACTATGCTTCTGGTAACCTCCATCTTGCAGCAGAAGAAGAGAGTAGATGGTAAGTTCATCAAGTAGCATCGCATAGCATAATCCTAACCGATGATCCTCCCCTCGCCGCCCTGTGAGAGAGCGATCACCGGTTGTATCTGGCACTTGGAAGGGTGTGTTTTATTAAGTATCCGGTTTTAGTTGTCATAAGGTCAAGGTACAACTCCAAGTCGTCCTGTTACCGAAGATCACGACTATTCGAATAGATTAACTTTCCTGCAGGGGTGCACCACATAATCCAACACGCCCGATCCCATTTGGCCGGACACACTTTTCTGGGTCATGCCCGGCCTCGGAAGATCAACACGTCGCAACCCTACCTAGGCACAACAGAGAGGTCAGCACGCCGGTTTAAATCCTATGGCACAGGGGTCTGGGCCCATCGCCCTTTGCACACCTGCACGTTGCGAACGCGGCCGGAAGCAGACCTAGCCTAGCAGGCGTTCCAGTCCAATCCGGCGCGCGCCGCTCAGTCGCTGACGTCACGAAGGCTTCGGCTGATACCACGACGTCGAGTGCCCATAACTGTCCCTGCGTAGATAGTTAGTGCGTATAGGCCAGTGGCCAGACTCGGATCAAATACCAAGATCTCGTTAAACATGTTAAGTATCCGCGAACGCCGACCAGGGCCAGGCCCACCTCTCTCCTAGGTGGTCTCAACCTGTCCTGTCGTTCCGCCATAAAGTAACAGTCAGGGGCCGTCGGGAACCCAGGCCCACCTCTACCGGGATGGAGCCACCTGCCCCTTCAGCCCCCAACTCTGAACAGTACCACAGGTAATGTAACAGTGTAAAGTATATAGTATATGCCCGTGATCACCTCCCGAAGTGATCACGGCCCAGTAGTATAGCATGGCAGACGGACAAGAGTGTAGGGCCACTGACGGAACACTAGCATCCTATACTAAGCAGTAGGATAGCAGGTAATGGTAACAACAGTAGTAGCAAGGACAGGCTATGCATCAGGATAGGAATAACGGAAAGCAGGTAACATGCTACACTACTCTAATGCAAGCAGTATAGAGAAGAGTAGGCGATATCTGATGATCAAAAGGGGGGGCTTCCCTGGTTGCTCTAGCAAGAAGGAAGGGTCATCTTCAATGTAGTCGAACACACGGACACCGGCAGTAGTCTCGGAGTCTACCGGAAAGAAGTAACGGAGGGGGAACATAATAAATAACAGAGCAATCAAAGCAACACAAAGCATAACATGGTGATAGGCGGTGCTAGGGGTGACCTAACGCAGTAGGAGGTGATACCGGCGAAGGGGGGAAACATCCTGGAAAGTATCCCCGGTGTTTGGCGTTTTCGGACAAAGGAACCGGAGGGGGAAAGTCGTGTGTTCGCTATGGTAGAGATGTGTGGCGGACAAACGGGTAGCGTATTCAGATTCGTCTCATCGTTCTGAGCAACTTTCATGTACAAAACTTTTCCATCCGAGCTACGGATTATTTTATATTAATTTTCTAAAGTTTTAACAATACTCTAGAATTATTATGTTTAGCTTAAACCGAATTGACCAAGTCAATTTGACTAGTCAAAAGGATAGGTGTGGTCCACATGTCATAGACTCTAAACCTAACTTATTTAAAAAGAGGGCCTACATGTCATCTACTACTAGAGTAACTTAGCACTAATAAAACTAACTTTGGGGCAGCCCCACACACATGGCACATCGGCCACACACACTCACACACAAAGAGCACGTAGCTAGGGGTTACTTCTGTTACCTTTGAACAAAACAAAGCATTTTGCGATTTTGATAGGATTTAATTCAGGCATCGAAAGGATTTGGTCCAGTGGGATAAAATGGAGTTTGTCATGTATACTTTCTATTCATATTAATTTTGCCTAAGTTAGTAGTTGGTTAGCCACTGTTTAGGTACTGTCTAGAGTGTTAGTCATTATAAAACTAGAAAAGCTAGCTAGTACTAATCTATGCAGGGGCCGGCCATTATTGGATAGAGCCCAGCCGGCCACACACGGCCATGTACAGGGGGTGGTGGCCATGGCCAAAAATGGCAGCAGTAACAATACGCAACAGCAGTAGGTAGTAGCAATACGCAGCGGCAGAAGCATTAGCTAGCAGCAGCACATAGCGGCAGCAAGCAGAGTAGCAGGCCAGCAGCGAGCAGCGCCGGGAGAAGCAGTGCAGAGCCCCGGTAACGTAGGAGCAGCAGCAGCAGTGTTAGCAGCATGACAGAGTGCGGGAGGCTGGGCGAGGCCACACACCGGCTCCGGGCTGTCCAGGCGGCCGGAGCACGACGGCAGCGTGTCCAGGAGGCGGTTGGGCGTGGCCACGAGCGCGCGCCGCGGGCGCGGCGGGTCGCGGGCGAGCACAGGGCGGGCGCGGGTCGATCAGGTGAGGCGCGCGGGCGTGCGGTGGGCGGAGGCGGCCTACAGCGGGGGCTTCGGCAACAGGGGCGAGGGGAGAAAGCGGGGGCCGGCGGTGGCTCACCCCGGGGAGGTTGGGGCGTGCTCGGGGTGGACGGGGCGGCGCTTGAGTGGCGGTTCTGATGAAGACGACCGGCGGCAGAGGTTGAAGGAGGGTTCGATCCCGTTGATGGAGAGGGCCTCGGCTTGAGCCGAAGGGCGGAGCCGACATGGACGACGATGGTGGCCCTCCGGGACATCTCCGTGAGGCGCGCGGTGGATGGAGGCTGCGGGATCGACGGCGCCGCGGCGCCAGAGGCGTTCGGGAGAGAGTGACAGGGAGTGAGGGAGCGAGTGGTTGGTGCTAGGGTTAGGAGGGGATCGAGGGAGGGAGCCTGGCGATGTTAAGTAGGCCGAGGGGTGCGCGGATGTGCGCCACGACTCCATGGCGTCCGTGGATGTGCTCCACGATGCCCCTGCTACAGGTTGAAGGAGGGAGAGATGGGCTGACCTGGGTAAGTTGCTAGATGGGCCAAAAGTGCCCAGTAGCTTAGGTCTTTTGTTTTGTTCTATTGTTTTTTTAGTTTCTGTTATTTTAGTTTTTTTAATACCAAGTTAGCACCTAAATTAGTATCATCGAATATATCACTGCCACATTAATTTTCTACCCAAGCTAAAATAGTTTTGTAATTATTTAATATTTAAAAGTACTTAAATAATAGTTTACGCTACTGTTTTATTCACCTTATAATATCTAAACATTTTATACACGTGTGGTTTCCCCACCATAATTTCCTATGAATTATTTGGTTCACTCCGAACATTTTAGTTTTAATATTTGAAAAGTTTTATTGTCTGCTTGATTTTGAATTTGAATTTGAATTGTTCTCGAACTAACGCGAGATTAGCAACAGTAATCGAAGTGACGTGGCATCATTACCAGAGGGGTGTTGTAGCTTAATTATCCGGGCGTCACATCCGTCCCGGACACGCCGCCACCATCCCCTCCCGCAAGCCACCGCCCCCCTTATAAGCCGCCACCCCGCCCCCACTTCGCCACCCCACCCCGCCACCGCAGCCCGCAGCAGCAGCAGCGCAGCCGCCCCGCGCGCCTCCCGCCTTGCCGCCTCGCCGCCGCACCACCCGCGTCACCCCGCCGTCGCCCGCGCCGCCGCCCCACTTGCCGAAAGCCGCCAGAGCCGCGCCGGAGTTCGTAATCTCGCCGTTCGGTTTTTTTCGGTTTAGGTCAAAACCATCGGTTTTAAAAAAAAAACTAGTCCGATTTTCTTTCGGTTCGCCGGTTTTCTTGGTTTAGTTTAGTTAGCGAACATTCGTCCGTACGTTTGTTTTAACGAATGGTTTTCGCCCGTTAGTTACAGACAATAAACGTTCGTTCGTTAGCCTGTTCGTCCGTTTTTCTTTTTCTTGGGTTTTTCGCAATTATTTTCGATCACGATTTCTGATCCGATTTTCGTTTTAGTTTATCTTTTTGCTCGGTTATCGAAATCAAGCGATTCAAGCGCCTAGATCTTCATCTCAAAACCCTCTTTCTGTTTAACTAACTTGAACAAGATTTTGATACTGTAAAATTTGACTTTAGTTCAGATTAGTAAATGGACCTTGTTTCTTTCGCAGTTTGAGTTTCGTTGCTCCATTTGATATGATTCTTTTTGCAAACCGGAGTTCTTAAGTTGAACCTTCTGGTTAGATCTTCTTATTTGAGTTTTACCCTTGCATCTTCGATTGATTGCTTATGTATGCTATTGTTTGTTTGCGATAGAATTCTCGGAGTGCGAAGCGTGCTACATCGAGTCCCTAGGTTTTGCGAATCGTCAGCAAGGCAAGTAACACGTTGATCATACCCTTTTCATACCTAGTTTTATGCATTAGTTCCAATCCTCAAACACTACATGATTAGGATGTGATTAACTTGTGGGTTTGGGAAGTAGATGTTGAGGTCGAACCCATTACCCTGTTTTATTATCATACCCTTGGGAGTTACTTCCGTGTGATTTTCCTACGGTCCTCCACCCAGGCTCAAATGATCTTAAGATTATTCATGCTAGAAACTTACGTGTGCAGCCACAAGCCATTATGAGCTCTGGCATAGTTGAGTAAGTTGCGTGAGCTCTTGAAGAGGTGTGCTAGCAGATGTAGGGGAAAGTAGGTGTAACGGTCCACCCAGAGTAAAGAGTTAATGTTTCTAAAAGACTGTGTCTTGGTCATCTGTTTCTCAAACACCTTGTAGTGCGAGAAATCCAACGGAGTAGATCGAGTCTTGTGGGGAAAAGTGTGCAAACCTCTGCAGAGTGTACAATCTAATCATGGTTAGCCGTGTCCCCGGTTATGGACATTTTGAGTATCTGGTATTTGGATTGTCCTATTATATCTCATCACTCTAATTTAATTTGTGGGTTAATGAATTACTTTTAATTGGGATTGAGTTGGAGCAACCTTCTCAATGATGTTTCAACTACCATGATAGTTAAAATAAAACTTATTCCTTTGTTGTAGGGAAAAATTGGCTTTTCGCAAAAACCTTATAACCATAGAGCCTCCACCAGCCAAATATGCATATAGTGTTAGCCTTATTCTGTTCAATTGTATACTATGTTACATTGCCAGCATATTCCATGTGCTGACCCGTTTTCGGGATACAACGTATCATGTTGCAGACTTTTCAGACGAGGAGTAAGGTACGCTAGGTCGTTGCCGTGCAGCTCAGCTATGTCGTTGGAGTTAATGGACTCACTTTATCTTCCAAGCCTTCCGCTATTATCGTATTAGATGGACTTAAGCCATATTTGTTGTAATAAGTTCTCTTTTGGAGACATTCGATGTAATAAGTGTGTGATTGCTAATCTATTATAAATCCTCGAGTACTGTGTGTGTCAGCATACCGATCCAGGGATGGCACTTAAGCATAGAGACTTGACCGTCTGAGGTCGGGTCGCTACAAGATGGTATCAGAGCACACGCTGAGTGTAGGACACGACCACTTAGCTAAAGCCCTAGATCATTACCCTCTTCTCATTTCTGACTCCTCTCCATTTTCTATTCTTTAGGATGGCGGACGCAAGGAACAAGTTTGCACAACCGGATGAAGACACACCCTTTGGACTTCACTTAAAGGAAGTCACTAAGTACCTAAACATTGGAATACCAAGCTTCACCGGGACTTACAACGCCACTTTACCAGAAGAAGAGCGCTGCATGATTCAAGTTCAAGTCCTAAGAAGGACATTCAGCCAGCCACAGAGCCCATACAGTTTTCTTTTGATGCACCAACCTAGAGTCTAGGAAAGAGTATGGCAGCCCACATCACCATGGGACGCATTGGAGAAGTTTACCACAAGGAGCTTAAGGATACTATCTACCAGATTTGTGGGCACCGAGATGAGAAATGGGAGATGATCAGCACCAGGAAGGATAGATTGATCACATCTTTCACCCAGGAGTTAAACCAGCATATTCGTCGCCAGGAGAGTCAGATGTGCGCATGCATGATAGATCTGAAAAAGGCAATGACAAGGATCACGGAGCTAGAGGAAGAACTCAAGGCTACTCGTGAAGATTATGAGGAGGAAATCATCGTATTAGTGGAGAAGAATGACGATCTGACAAGGAAGCTGGGAGTATTCATGGGAGACCCTGCGCCGGGAGGAGAAGATGATGATTCCACTTCCCCGGAGAACTACATCATCATCGACGACACCGACTCTGACCCGGATAGTAGTGCTAATGACTATGTTGATGAAGCTGGAGCGGATGTTATGGAGTCTTCTACCGATCAATTTTTCCAGTCGACCACCATATTAGTAGTTGTATTCCACCATGTACATAGTATAGTCCGAGCACTTTTGTAATAATAGTTCTAGACCGATTGTATGCCCTTGCTTGCTTGATTGAGTGATATGTTTGTGTTTTGTCTCATGTGCATATGGGTATTGTTTTCTCACTAGACCTTATTCTATTCTATTTCTCTTTCCTCTAAACCCTCAGATGCCTCTGAGACGTGACCCCGAATTTACCTTTCCACCAAAGCTCACTCAGTTGATCCAGCAGCATAATACCTTGATGCAGTTGTTAGTTCAGAACCAAGGCAACAAGAACAACAACAACAACCCACCACCACCACCACCAGTTGATAACTTAGCTCATTTTCTGTGGTTAAAGCCGCCGGTGTTTTCCAGTAGCACCGAGCCAATAGTTGTAGATGATTGGCTCCGCAGGATTGGAAGGGAGTTAACCACTAAAGGATGTACAGATGCTGAGAAGGTGCGTTTTGCTGCGCACCAATTAGATGGACCAGTAGCCTCACGGTGGTAGAATTACACAACCACTTTTCCCATAGCCAATGTTACTTGGGATCAGTTTCAGCAAGCATTCCGCACAACCCATGTCTCAGCAGGAGCTATGAGCATGAAGAAGCGTGAGTTCCACAACTTACGCCAAGGGAACCGTACTGTGGGGCAGTACGTGGATGAATTTAGTAAGCTATCTCGTTATGCCCCTGATGATGTGGCCACAGATGCCGAAAAGCAGGAGAAGTTTATGGAAGGGCTGAATGATGAGATGAGCATGTAGTTGATGGTGGCAACATTCAACAACTACTAGGAGTTGGTAGACAAGGCTCTTATGATTGAAGGGTGATAACCCGCAAGTATAGGGGGTCACAACAGTCTTCGAGGGTAAAGTATTCAACCCAAATTTATTGATTCGACACAAGGGGAGCCAGAGAATTCTCTCAAGTATTAGCAGCTGAGTTGTCAATTCAACCACACATGAAAACTTAATATCTGCAGCAAAGTGTTTAGTAGCAAAGTAATATGATAGTAGTGGTAACGGTAGTAAAAGTAATGTTTTTGGTATTTTGTAGTGATGATAGCAATAGCAACGGGAAAGTAAATAAGCGAAGAACAATATATGGAAAGCTCGTAGGCAATGGATCAGTGATGGAGAATTATGCCGGATGCAGTTCATCATGTAACAGTCATCACCTAGGGTGACACAGAACTAGCTCCAGTTCATTGATATAATGTAGGCATGTATTCCGAATATAGTCATACGTGCTAGTGAAAAAGAACTTGCATGACATCTTTTGTCCTACCCTCCCGTTGCAGCGGGGTCCTTACGGAAACTAACGGATATTAAGGCCTCCTTTTAATAGAGTACCGGAACAAAGCATTAACACATTGTGAATACATGAACTCCTCAAACTACGGTCATCACCGGTAAGTATCCCGATTATTGTCACTTCGGAGTTAACGGATCATAACACATAATAGGTGACCATAGACTTGTAAGATAGGATAAAGAACACTCATATATTGACGAAAACATAATAGGTTCAGATATGAAATCATGGCACTCGGGCCCTAGTGACAAGCATTAAGCATAGCAAAGTCATAGCAGCATCAATCTCAGAACATAGTGGATACTAGGGATAGACCCTAACAAAACTAACTCGATTACATGATAGATCCCATCCAACCCATCACCGTCTAGCAAGACTACGATGGAATTACTCACGCACGATGGTGAGCATCATGAAATTGGTGATGAAGGATGGTTGATGATGACGATGGCGACGGATTCCCCTCTCCGGAGCCCCGAATGGACTCCAGATCAGCCCTCCCGAGAGGTTTTAGGGCTTAGCGGCGGCTCTGTATCGTAAAACGCGATGAATTCTTCTCTCTGATTTTTTTCTCCCCGAAACACAATATATAGAGTTGGAGTTGGAGTCGGAGGAGCTCCAGGGGGCCCACGAGGTAGGGGGCGCGCCCTAGGGGGGTAGGCGCGCCCCCACCCTCGTGGACAGGTGGTGCCCCCTGGCCTTCATCTTCTGCAGGTATTTTTTATATTTTCCAAAAAGTTGCTCCGTGAAGTTTCGGGTCATTCCGAGATCGTTTGTTTCTGCACATAAATAACACCATGGTAATTCTGTTGAAAACAGCGTCAGTCCGGGTTAATTCCATTCAAATAATGCAAGTTAGAGTCCAAAACAAGGGCAAAAGTGTTTGGAAAAGTAGATACGATGGAGACGTATCAACTCCCCCAAGCTTAAACCTTTGCTTGTCCTCAAGCAATTCAGTTGACAAACTGAAAGTGATAAAGAAAAACTTTTACAAACTCTGTTTGCTCTTGTTGTAAATATGTAAAGCCAACATTCAAGTTTTCAGCAAAGATTATAACTAACCACATTCGCAATAACGCTTAGGTCTCAAGTTTACTCATATCAATAGCATAATCAACTAACGTACAATAATAATAGATCTCGGATGACAACACTTTCTCAAAAAAATCATAATATGATATAACAAGATGGTATCTCGCTAGCCCTTTCTGAGACCGCAAAACATAAATGCAGAGCACCTTTAAAGACCAATGACTGACTAGACATTGTAATTCATGGTAAAAGAGATCCAGTCAAGTCATACTCAATGTAAACTAACAGTAATGAATACAAATGACAACGGTGCTTTCCAACTGGTGCTTTTAATAAGAGGATGATGACCCAGCATAAAAGTAAAGATATAGGACTTCGCAGAGGGAAGCAGGGATTTGTAGAGGTGCTAGAGCTCGGTTTTGAAACAAAGATGAATAATATTTTGAGCGCTATACTTTCATTATCAACATAACAACCAAGACATGGCGATATGTTCCATGCTACACACATTATAGGCGGTTCCCAAACAGAATGGTAAAGTTTATACTCCCCTTCCACCAACAAGCATCAATCCATGGCTTACTCGAAACAACGAGTGCCTCCAACTAACAAGAGTCCCAGGGGGAGTTTTGTTTGCAATTATTTTGATTTAGTTTGCATAAAGCATGGGACTGGGCATCCGGTGACCAGCCATTTATCTCGTGAGTGAGGAGCGGAGTCCACTCCTCTTGAGAATAACCCGCCTAACATGGAAGATACGGACAACCCTAGTTGATACATGAGCTATTCGAGCATACAAAATAGGATATTTATTTGAAGGTTTAGAGTTTGGCACATACAAATTTACTTGGAACAACAGGTAGATACTGTATATAGGTATGTATAGTGGACTCGTGTGGAATAACTTTGGGGTTTAAGGGATTGGATGCACAAGTAGTATTCTCGCTTAGTACAGGTGAAGGCTAGCAAAAGACTGGGAAGCGACCAGCTAGAGAGTGACAACAGTCATGAATATGCATTAAAATTAATCAACACCAAATGCAAGCATGAGTAGGATATAATCCACCATGAACATAAATATCGTGAAGGATATGTTGATTTTGTTTCAACTACATGTGTGAACATGTGCCAAGTCAAGTCACTTAAATCATTCAGAGGAGGATACCACCCTATCATACCACATCATAACTATTTCAATAGCATGTTAGCACGCAAGGTAAACCATTATAACTCATAGCTAATAAAGCATGGAACAAGAAACTATGATCTCTAGTTGTCATTGCAAACATGTTTATTCATAATAGGCTGAATCAGAAATGATGAACTAATCATATTTACAAAAACAAAAGAGGTCGAGTTCATACCAGCTTTTCTCATCTCAGTCAGTCCATCATATATCATCATAATTTCCTTTCACTTGCACGACCGAATGATGTGAGTAATAATAATAGTGCATGTGCATTGGACTAAGCTGGAATCTGCAAGGATTCAATAAACAGGAGAAGACAAAGCAATATGGGCTCTTTTATCAGATCAACAATTATGCATACAAGAGCCACTTCAGCAATTTAATTAAGGTCTTCTCCTATCGACCCCAAGGAAAAGAAAAGAAATAAAACTATTTACACGAGAGAGCTCCCAACAAGCACTACTAGGGAAAACCGTAGCAGTAGCGCTGGTTTTGTGCTCACTAGTAGCGCCGGTAGGCGCACTACTAATATGGCGCTACAACTATTGCTTAGCAGTAACACGTGCCCACACGCGCTACTACTGGGACAAATAGCTGCAGCGTTTGTTTACTCCCACGCTACTGCTAATGTAACTACTGGTAGCGTGTTTTCTCTCCATCGCTACTAGTATTCTTTTATTATTATTTTATTTTTAGTGTATTTATGCGCCATCGTACAAATATTCGTACAATACCAGTTATGAGGTTTACATCATTATGCCCATAACAGCGTGTCAAATGAAGGTGGATTAGGTTCAAGTGGAGGCAATATGTGGTGCATGTCAAAAGTATACTACTAACCCAAACTTGATCTAGTTTGGACTAGTAGTACTTTCGATGTGCACCACATGTTGTCTCCACTTGAATATAACCCGCCAGCACAAGCTATTTAATCATCATCATAGTCATTACCACCAACAGTATTTATTTAATCACCACTAACACTAGCTAATAATAATCATCATAGTCATTACAACCAACACTAGCTATTTTATCATCATAGTAATAGTGTAGCACATCATCATCCTCAAACTCATTTCTAGCTAGCTAATAACTCTTGCTTGTCTCTCTTAGGTAAAATAACATAAAACATGTGTAGCTCTCCTCCTTGATCAAGTTGGAGCAGGCAGATGAACCTGTCTCCTAATCGTGGGTAGCGCATCTGTTTGCTGCCCCCTAGTACTTCTCTGCGCTTCTCCATCACACATTTGGTCCAGTCTTGCACTATTAAGCATCCGTCGCTAAACTTGAATGCGCTAAAGTAATCCGTAGGATATCTTGGCCGTAAGCTAATAATACTCATGGTACCTTTAGTCTCGATCCCATAAGGCACAACATTCATCGGGAGTTCCTGTTGAAGAACATTGTATGGTAACATACTTAGCGATGAAGTTTAGCTTCAAAAATAATGTATGGAAAAGATGCACTGAGGACAAATAGTAAAAATCTTACCATCCTTCCTAAATAGATGTGACCGTAGTTCATTACGAACACTATTGGTCACACGTTTTCAGTACTAACATTTCTAAGTGCGGGAAGAAAATTTGTCTTGACAGTATCAAGATCCTCAAGCCATGAAACATAATGACTTAGCTCCTCATAGTTTAGTTCAGCCTCGGGACAGTAGTAGGTCCTGTGTACCAAGTGTTGGACATGTTTGCTTGCACCTAAATAAGCTGACAATACAAATTAGTTGTCAACTATTTTTAAATAAACAATATCAAAGACATAAATATGGTTGAGAAACTTACATAATGGTATAACTGGAGGCGTCTGCACATCGACCCAGATGTCGGTATTACCTTTAATATCATCTTCCGGACGAATATCAAAGGTGATAACCATATCATGCTCAAATGCATAAGTATTGCATAGTGCTCGCCATGTTTTGCATCCAAAATAGGTGTAGTCGCCTGAATTGTACAATTTTGCGTGGAAAATATAACCATGCTCGGTCTTCAAGTAAACTTTCTTTTCCTCCATAGTACGACTGAAACCTATCTTATCCAATACAAAAACTCTTGCATGGCAGGGGATACGCTAGTAGAATAGTAAAAAAAGACTTGTCATGCTTAATGTCATGCTTAAATTATAAGTTGAAGCAAATGAAGCAAATGTCATGCTTAATTACGAAAAAAGACTTGTCGTTGTGACTTACTGTATCCACTTCGAAGTTCTCGTCCAGCTTGATGCTGAAGCGCCTATCATCATCTAGGAAGATTCCGTCGCACAGGCCGCGCTTGTCTTTGCAGTATTTGCAAATACCGAAATCCTTTTTGTCATCAGACATTTCCTATGTTCATAGTTAAAACATTAATTGAAAATCGACCAAAGACAACTACCAGGATACTCAACACACAAATCCGGGGCACTCGATATTTCCTACATATTCTGGCACAAGTCATGCCAAAATTCACGGAAAAATCCGGCATGACCTTTGCTAAAATAGGACATACCGAGCGCCTGAAATTTGCCAGAACGGAAATGAATCAACACTCCGGCAAAACATAGGCCACTCGGAGGTGTAACCTGCAAACATGACCGACCACTTAGGCAAGCACATATCCTATTTGAGCAACACAAGATATACATTTCAAAATATTTTATAGGACTCAAATTAGCATGCATTTAATAAGTAAAAGTAAATCATCTCATGCGTCCGTACATCGTCATACATATAGTGTCATACATCCCGAATAGTGTCATACATATATATAACATCACTAATACAACTAAAACCCTAGCACACGATGGGTATCGGCGCGGGCCGTGGACACCCACAGAGAAGGAACCATCACGGGATCATAGCTCCAGTGAGATCCCTGGAGAACCTTCCAGGTATTGGAGAACCTGTGCTCCAACGCAAACAAGTAGCGACGGACGTGCGCGTCCTCCTCACTGACACGGTGACGCACCACCTCCGCGGGGTCCTCGAGCCTCTAGACCGTCACTGGCCCACGCGACCGCCACCAAAGAAGGCTCGGGTCAACGACAGGCTGGCTCCTCACCAACCTGCGCCCCTCGGTAGGTAGCGCCTCCCGGTACCACCCTGGCGGAGCCAAGTCCCGGACATGGCCCATCTGGTCAAGCAGGTGTGGTCCTCCGCCGACTCGACGACGAGGATGCGAGATAGGCATCGTCCACGTCGATGCGGGAAAAATGCTTTAACTAAAAAAATAGCAACAAGTTCTTACTAACTAGTTCTATTAATTCAACTAGTTCTTATTAAAAATAAACTTACTATATATAAAAATAAACTAGTACCTAATTAGTACATAGTTCTTACTAACTAATTAGTACCTATGAACTACTGCCCTAATTACCATCTAATTTGATGAAACTAGGGGTGGAAAGTGGTAGCGGATATTCCAATTATCCAACTATAAAGTGAAATAAGTGGTCAATTTTTACTCGTTTTATGATTCATCTTAAAAATTTGATTCGTTTCCACCCTTACATGAGCCCTAACTCATTTGAGCCGCATCTGCATCCGATTCGTTTCCACCCTTACATGAACCCTAACTAATTTGATGCAACTAAAATATAAAGAAACCCTAGGCAGAGGGAGGAGCATGCGTGCTCACCTCGGGTGCCTGCGACGAGGGAGGGGCAGGCGGCGTCGAGGTCGGGGTCGGGGCTCAGGCGCGCGGCGGATGGTGGCGTCGAGGTCGGGGTCGGGGGCGGCGTCCGGGGCGGCGTTGAGGTCGGGGGCGGGGGTGGCGTTGAATCTGGGGTCGGGGCGGCGTAGAGGGTGTGCGGAGAGCGCGCGGCGGCCGACGAGCGACAGCGGCGGCGAGAGTGGAGAGCTGGATTTGGGGGAAGTGGTCGTGGGGAAGGACGAACCCCGTGGTTAAGTCAGAAGTAGCAGTAGCATGTTCCAGAAAGCGCGCTACTGCTACGTTAGATACAGCGCGTTCTGGGATACACGCTACTGCTACTCCTTTCACCTTTTCCCCTTTTTCATTAAGTTTTCTTCACATTTTATTTTTTTTCCTTTCACCTTATTCTATTTCTTTCATTTTCAATTACCTTTCTATTTGCTTTCCATTTAATTTTATATCCTTTAGCAGTAGCGAGTTTAGATTAAAACGCGCTGCTACAAAGAAAATAGCGGTAGCGCGGTTCGATATAGGTCGCTACTACTATGTGTAGCTTATTGGCTAAGCCGTGGGAATTTTAGTAGTAACGTGTTTAGAACAAGACGCGCTACTGCTAAAACTTTATCTGCAGCGCTGTTTGCACATGCGCGCTACTGCTACTTAGCACCAGCGTGCTTCTTTGACCCCGCGCTACTTCTAAAGTTCTGTGTATAAGGTTTTCCCCTAGTAGTGAACTAATTTTTTTGGTTTTTCTTAAGGTTTATTAAACACACAAGAAGAAAGCCTAAAAAGGAAATAAACTAGCATGGATGATACAAATGAAAAAGTATGAGCACCGACATCTAGCAATCAGTGTGTGAACATCTCTATCCCTATAGTGTACCAGTTCAAAATTTGGATTTACCACCTCGGCTACAGTCTTTCCCGCCAGAGAGAGATGAAATCAATTCCAACCGTCGATCTCTTCCTCTGTGTTAACATCCACCCTCCATCGCACGCTAACTTACCAGATCCAACGGCCCATCTTTGATGGACTCGCCCACCTCTTACCATTTCCCACCTGTGTGGAATTTGCTCGCACCTTCGTGATGACTCCTCACGTGACTCTCTCTGATTAGAAAATCAAAATCACCCCACGCGCGAAACCGGCTGGGAGCCAACACTAGCGAGCGCGCCAAACAGCAGCATCTCCATCCACTCCGCAGCCCACACCCCACCGCCGCCTCCACCTGCTGTCTACTCCGATTTGGTTTCCATCTTCTTTTGAGTGCTTGCAACTCGTGGGATCTAGGCTGGGAGGAGCGGAAGTGCCCTAACGTACAGGTGAGTCCGTTGCATATCTATTTTTCTTTTCACGCTGGTTCCGATTTTCTTGATCTTTTTCTCATATGAGATTATCGTGTAAGTTCATGCTTCTTGCAAAGAACTATCTATTCTCACCATATTACAAATCTAAACAAAATGATGACATTTTCTGTCCCTTGTGGAGGGTATGCATTTTTTGTGCACATAAGGTGTTTGTGTATTTGCCCAAGCTGTTATGAATATATGTAGACCAGCGGAAGCGAAAGGATTAATGTATGGTTGTGGATCTGCATACCAGAATCTGATGTATAAGCGGAATGGTCATATTCATGCTTTCATATTCTTGTTAGTTGGTTCTTGGTTCCTAATATAATGTTTTGATTTATTCAGAATTTATACTCATTTGAGAAACTTACATATGATGTTCTCTTTATTTTTTGATGAGATTATAGACTAAAAAACTGCAGCTCTGTAATTTGATCAGATCTAAACTGAACTAAACTTTCAGTTCGGTCAGTACATATCGTCTCATAACGAGTAATATTGTCAGTCAAAGCATTAGCTTTGCGAAATTCATGCCTTTAGTTTTAATTTATGGAATAACCTTGTTTAAACTAAACTTGCAGATTTGAATTGGCAACTTCGAACGATGAACCTCGCCGTCCAGCATGACTCTGTTTCGGTACTCTGTTGGGAATACCAGCCCATTTGCTTCTCCTTCATCAGTCCCGGGTATATAAGTCTTCCCCTAACATAGAGGTACACAATCTGTAATCATATGGTTTCCTGTTCTAAGCACATTTTATAGATACCTTTGTGGTCTCCTCAGATGTACTCCCTCCGTTCCAAAATAGATGACTCAACTTTGTACTAACTTTAACTAAAATTAGTACAAAGTTGAGTCATCTATTTTGGAACGGAGGGAGTATAAAAGAAGATAGTAGAAATAGGGTTATCATATGAAGGATACGAGCAATTATGTATGCTCATCATATGAATGCAGATAACTACGGAGAACGATGCATTCAGTTGGAAGAACGAACTCCTTTAAAAAATATTACGAATGCCCCAGTGGTTAATTCAACAACAACACTAGAAGCGAAACAAGGTTCTATATCTTTGGACTCAAATCATGTTCCTGAAGATTGATTAATATTTATATTTTCTTTGTATTTGATGTATCTTCTTTTTGCTAATTTTTCAGTGCTAAATAATCATTTTGTTGAATAAAGAAATGTATCAATAAATCCTATACACCGTAAGCGTTTTCGTGATCGGAATAGATACTTGCAAATGACACCAGTTCAAAGAGAAACCTATTTACAGAGGAATCGCGAGTGCAAACGGGCAAAGAGAGAAAACTATAGAAGTAGCAGCAGTGCGTAGTCCATACCTGGGCGGAGAAATATGAGTTGCAGTGACCACATACACAAGCTTATGGACTCTTCTCAGGTGGCAGAAGGTACTTTGTTGAGGTTTATAATAAATATAGTTTAGTTAGCATTACGTGTGCTTGGTGAAGGAATTAATATCTTCTTTTTTCAGGTTGCTGCATGGACATTTCAGCGGTCGATCAGCATGGTTGCTCATCAAAAATGAAGCAAGGTTTGATAAATAAAACTGTATTTAGCATCAGAATCTATTTTAAGATGTATTACTAATAATAATATAATCTAAATTTTGTGTGTGTGTGTGTGTGTGTTTTTTTTTTTATCATGTGAAAAGCAGTGGCCACATTTGGTAGTTTTGGGATATCTAAGTCTGGTAAAGACATATCTGAATTGGACCAGCACCTTATTCTTCAGACAAATATGTGCCACCTAGATCATGGAACTCGACTGATGGTCAGTCGATCGGGAGTATATGCACCTTCTATTTCTCTTGAAGATCAAGCTGCAGATAATGCATTGACAAACAGTAGTCGACGTAAGCGACAACGTGGCACTAAGTGGTACTCAAACTTGGCAACTGAACAAAAAGAAGCATACTTACAAAGGAATCGTGACTATAAGAAAAGAAGAAATTCTCATGGAGTGGGTTGTAGTAACGCACATGATACAACTGACAAGGCAAGTTGTAATACACATAATGTAACTGGACAGACTGACAACTTGGTTCATCAACATATGCCTATGGAAATTCAAGAGCATAATGATCATGAATCTGAAGACACAATCTACATGCCAACTGATTTTTTTCCTGCTATCCAAGGTAATTTCAGCACCAAATGACAATGATTTTCTAATTTACTTTCCTCATAAGTATTAATTATGATAAATAATTTGCTAAATTGATTTAATAATCAACAGATAAAATTGGGGAAATTGGAGATGATATAATAGGTGAATATGGGCAAACCAAATATATGCTTGAAGGCGATGATGAAGATTGTGATAGCTGTTTATTCGGCGAAGGAGGTAAGTATTTTAGTATATATCTTGTCAAATGGAGAAAAAAAACAGATATTGGTATCGAGGTAACTATTATACTATTTTCTCACTTCCAAATAACAATGGACATGTTCTGAATATGAATCATATCAAGAAGCAGACCATGCTATTTGCGAAACACAAGTTGATCCGTATGACCACATATATAAAAATTTACCAAGTGGTCATCATGTTTTGGAGCCAGTACCCAATTGCAGACATTGCACCGCAAAAAGGTTTCAATACGAGAAACCAACTTTTTGTTGCATGGGTGGCAAGGTCAAGATAGTAACTCCATTGTTCCTGAAGAAATGCATCGATTGTACACAAGTCAAGATCCGGAAGCAAGATATTTCCAAGATAACATAAGGTACTTCAATTCACACTTTTCTTTTACCTCTCTTGGGGTTATGCTGGATCAACGATATTGCAATAAAAGGTCTGGAGATTACACTTTCCGTGCACAAGGTCAGATTTACCACGGGATTGACCAATTGGTTCCAACAGGGGATGGACCCAAGCATCTAAAATTGTATTTTTATGACACGGATGTTGATTTGCAACATAGATTCCGATACTCTCCTAATCTTGATAAAGTTCTTATCCGCAAATTGATGCACATACTTTCACATAATCCTTATGCCCAGATATTTCGAAGCCTTGGTTCAGTGCCAAAACTTGATGAATATCGGATTGAGCTGAACACATACATTTGTTTAGATCAACGAGTATATAATACGCCTACTACGTCCCAAGTAGCAGCGATTTGGGTAGAGGGAAATAATCCTCAAGGTCACTTTGACAGGAGTTAAGCCACAATCCATAAAAGCATACCAAGGCTGTTATGATCCACTATCATACCCACTTTTCTTTCCGCGGGGGGGGGGGGGGGGGGGGGGGGGGGGGGGGAAGTTGGATGGAACTTGAATATACCGAAAGCGGGAACAAATTCTAATATTTGTGTTAGTAGACATCGAGTAAATGACCTCGAGGAAGAAGGTTAGTTTTGTCATATTTTGATGGTGTTGTCAGTTTTAATTGTTTTATATATTTATATCTAAATCAAATTTCATTGTATAGGGCAAGAGTACAACTCTGGTTCTTGTGTTTCACCAAGGGAATATTATTGTTTCAAACTACAAATTCAAACCAAAGAATTTAATGTGTTACTTTTTGGAAAACGACTCACTCAACAATATATTGTTGATATGTACATAAAGATTGAATCAATAAGATTGGCATTCTACTTAAAACCAGCAACTCAAATTCTCATACGAGCAGATCTATATCAAGGGCTGGTTGATAGTGTTATTGCTGGTGAGACACGTGCATGCATGATTGGCAAGCGCATTGTGCTCCCTGCCTCTTTCATTGGAGGTCCAAGGGACATGCGCCGAAGGTATCTAGATGCTATGGCTTTGGTCCAACGGTTTGGAAAGCCAGATTTATTTTTAACAATGACGTGCAACCCAAGTTGGGAAGAGATAATAAAAGAACTCTCACCAGGCCAATCAGCACAAGACCGACCAGACTTGGTAGCACGGGTCATTAAGGCAAAATTAGAGGATCTGAAAAAGCTTCTATTCAAGAAGAAATTCTTTGGTGAGGTTGCTGCTTACGTGTATGTGATTGAATTTCAAAAAAGGGGACTGCCTCATGCACATTTCTTGATAATCCTGAAGTCAAGTTACAAAATAAACAGCCCTGACCAGTATGACCATATTATATCCACTGAAATTCCTGATAAGGATAAGTACCCTGTGCTGCATGATTTAGTTATTAAACACATGATGCATGGTCCGTGTGGTGTTATCAATAGTTAAAATTCATGCATACAAGACGGAAATTGTAAATACCACTATCCCCGCCCGTTCTCGGAGGTTACGTTGCAAGGAGAGGACTCATATCCGATCTATAGACGCAGGGATGATGGTCACCAAGTGCGCATTAGGGGAGCTATTTTAGATAACAGATGGGTTGTGCCATAAAATCCGTACTTACCTATGAGATACAATTGTCATATCAATATTGAAGTTTGCTCCAGCATTAAGGTTGTTAAGTATTTATTCAAGTACATATACAAAGGCCATGATCGTGCCTCTTTTATCCTAGAAGCCGCAGGAGATGAAATTATTAATGAAATTCATGAATATAGAGTTTATATCACCTCCAGAAGCAATATGGAGGATTTATTCTTTTAATCTCAGCGAGATGTCTCCTCCTGTTTTACCATTACAGGTTCACTTGCCAAATATGCATATTGTGCACTATAAAGATTCTGATAATTTGGGGAATGTGATAAATAGAAATTCATCTTCCAAGACAATGCTAACTGAGTATTTCAAAATGAACTCCATTGATAGCTATGCCAAAAATTTTTTATATAAGGAATTTCCTGAATTTAATGTATGGCAAAGAAACCACAAAACATGGAGACGTCGTACACAGAGGATTCAAATAGGTGGACTTGTGGCTGCTCACCCTGCAGAGGGCGAGAGATATTACTTGAGGGTATTGCTAAACCATGTCAGGGGGGCTACATCTTTTGAGGATTCACGTACTGTTGAAGGCGTAGTTTGTTCCACTTTTAGAGAGGCTGCAGAGAGAAGGGGTCTCATTGAAGCAGACAGTAGTATTTCTGATTGTCTTAGGGAAGCTGCAACATTTCAAATGCCTTATGCACTTAGGAGGCTTTTTGCTACATTTTTGGCGTTCTGTGAGGTAACACATGTTCGTGCACTGCGGGACAAGCACTTTGAAGCCATGTCTGATGATTTTCGTAGGGAGAGCATAAGTAATGAAGCAATTGAGCAGAGAGTGCTTAGAGGTATTGGAGATTTGCTATACTCTATGGGTAAGGACATCCAGAGCTTTGATCTTCCTGATCTATTGGATGCTGGTGATTTGGAAAGCTGAGAGCAGAGAGAATTAACTGAAGAGATGTCTATTTTAGTTGATAAAGAAGACTTACAATTGTGTGAAACTTTGAACAATGAACAACAGCTTGCTTTTGATGACATAATGAACCATGTTACACAAAAGAAGGGTAAGGTCTTCTTCATTGATGGTCCAGGAGGCACACGGAAGACATACCTTTATAAAGCCTTGCTGGCTAAAGTGCGGTCCATGGGACTAATAGCCATCACAACAGCAACATCAGGCATCGCGGCTTCTATTATGCCCGGTGGCAGGACTGCCCATTCCAGATTTAAAATACCAATAAATATTCAAGAAGACACTATGTGCAACTTCACTAAGCAAAGTGGAACAGCAGAATTACTTCAAAGATCATCTTTGATAATTTGGGATGAAGTTGCCATGACAAAACGACAAGCCGTTGAGGCACTTGATAGAACTCTTCAAGATATTACAGGTTGTGCATCACCATTTGGAGGAAAGACAATAGTGTTTTGGGGTGATTTCAGGCAAGTCCTCCCTGTGGTGAGGCGTGGCACCAGAGCACAAATTGTTAATGCCACACTTAAAAAATCTTATCTCTGGGAGGATATGATACAAATAAAACTCAAACACAATATGAGAGCAAAATCTGATTCATGGTTCTCTGATTTTCTTTTGAGAATTGGAAATGGTACTGAAGAATCAATTGGTGAAGACTATGTGCGGCTGCCTGAAGAGATAGTTATAGGTTACACAAATTCAAAAGCGGCTGTTACTAAGTTGATCAATGATGTATTTCCATCGCTTAATGAGAATGGTACATCACCATATTACATAAGTTCCCGTGCCATTCTTTCCACTAAAAATGAATATGTGGATGAACTAAATGCAATGCTTATAGACCAATTTCCTGGAGAAGAAAAAATATACTACAGTTTTGACTCAGCAGTGGATGATACACACAATCACTACCCACCTGAATACCTAAATTCTCTCACACCTAATGGCCTACCTCCACATGTTCTTAGATTGAAGATCAATTGTCCGGTCATCTTGCTTCGAAATTTAGATCCATCTAATGGGCTATGCAATGGCACGAGGCTCATTATTAGGGCATTTCAAGATAATGTTATTGATGCAGAGATTATTGGAGGACAACATTCTGGAAAACAAAATTTTCTTCCATGAATTCCTTTGTACCCTTCTGAGGATGATGTGCTTCCATTTAAATTCACAAGAAAGCAATTTCCTATTCGTCTTAGCTTTGCAATGACAATCAATAAAGCTCACGGTCAAACAATTCCAAATGTTGGCATCTACCTTCCAGAACCTGTATTTTCTCACGGTCAACTTTATGTTGCTTTGTCTAGAGGGATATCAAGGCAAACGACAAGAATACTTGCCAAGCCAAACAAGGATATCGACCCATCAGGGAAAAGTACTAAAAATATTGTCTATAAGGATGTTTTGATGTGATAAATGTAACATAGATGGACTGCTGTTCAACAATGACCAACAGAGGTAATAACTCATTAGTGTTTTTGAATCATTTGAATAACACCATGCATTTTCTGTTCCTTTATCTAGCTGTAAATTTGTGATATCAAAGTAGCATAATTAAGCCTATGTGTTGCATGTATAGGTTCAACACCTTGTTTGCTCAATGCAAAATCTTTAGTTTGATTATCTTTTGCTATGCTAATAACTTTTGCTACCCATCAAAGATTCTGACACTCATGTCAAGGGTGCATTCTGGGTCATACTTTAAGATCTCACTTTTCTATTGCCGCCAAATGCATTTACTCTAATCATAAGAAGAATGACTTTGTTTTAGTTTTGGTACATGCCTTGCTTTACCTTTTCTTTGACAAAGTTGAATTTGTTTTCCTTTGCCTTGCCATGAACAGAACCTTCTTCTCTGACATATATTATTTATCTTTTGTTTGAAACTGTGATTATGTCCATGCCCTGTAATTCATTTAGATATTAGTCAATAATTTCCAGTGACTAGTCCATTTGATACTTATAATTTGATTCTTGCATGATTTCTACAGGAAGAGTCCAAAGCTGCACTATTTCAGTCTCTGTAGATTCAAGCGCCGGTCAGTCTCTGTGTTTCCTATTCGACAAAGTAAACAAGAAACTTGCTTCTCTACGTAGTGTCAGGATGCCTGTCAACGGTATATAGAGTGTAATCCTGTAGTGCATAGTTTAGCTATGCAGATGTCATTCGTTTCTGGTTAGATGACATGTCCAATGACACGAAGGAGCTTGTCTTGGAATATATTGTGATATGTTTTAACAGTATGTTGCAAGGAAGCTTTCTCTTTCATGTAAAAGAAAATGCCAGCCGTGTGCTCTTATGATCTGCCTATAAATGCCAAGCCTGTCAAACTACTGTGTGTGAGAGTAAAATGCAAACTGGGCAAACTGCTTTGTGTCATGTTCCACTGAATATGCACCATACATCGCGCAAATTGCGCGTAAAGAAAGAATCACTTCTATATATTTGTTTTCATAGTATAGCACCATTAAACAATTCAACAAAGAAAAAATGCCATTTTCATTCCTATGCTTCGAACCAACCCCACAACCACACTTTGCCAAGAATTACCATTTTCATTGCATATATCTTCAGTAATTCTCCATGGCATAGAAACAACCAACACGCACACAACAGAAACTTTAAAATTCATATACAAGGAGTACTTTTCTCCTGCTACCCCTATATGCTTTGCCATCTTCGAGACCCTTGCTCCCTGATGGATCATCGGGCGGCAGGGGTTCACCTGATCTCCACTCCCAAGGCGCTTGGGAAGGAGCCAGAGGTACTCCTCTATGACGTCGTGGTCGGCATCAGTGTCAGGGGCTCGGGCCAAGGCTCGGGATGGCGGGAACGCGAAGTGGATGGTGGCGCAGTAGTGAGAGAGGCGAACAGATATTGCACTTTCACAAACTGAAATTTCAGAATGTTAACTTAATTTCAGAACAATACCTGCCCTCACACAGAGAGGTCGAGACCGACTGCTGGTATCCCATGGACCTCGATCGTCATATAAGTTCTCAGGCGGGGGTGCAGCCATCTACAATTGTCGACCGAAGGGCGAGCAACGGCTTCTCGCTGAGAGGTAGAGACCGGCGACAGGATAGGGTTCAGACATAGCAACACAACCTGAGAGGTAGGACGCTGCAGTGGAGGGTGGCGCAGGTGGTAGCCGATGACGGGAGGGCGAGGAGGCGGCGGTCGGTATTGCTGACTCCTGTGGCTAGATTTAAGTGCGAAGGAATTTGGGCGTCGATATGAGAGAGGACGACGAGAGCTAGAGCAGAGGGGATCGGGTGAGGAGGGGCAGCGCAGAACGGGGGAGTAACCGAATAGGTGCGATGCGTGTGATGTAGTAGGCCAGGCCTGTTGGGCTAGGCCAATGGGTTCATGTGTAAGTGAACCTTACATTTTTGTATATATACGTTTTTTCTATTGTTTCATATCTAAAAGAAAAAAGGTATGTGTATACGTGTGCATATGTCGTTTCCTTTTAATTTCAAACCAACTAAAAAATGAAACGGCATAATGGTGTAACATGTTAGCAAATTCAAACACATCGGTTCTATTTTATATTTCTTGTATCTATCACCGTGACTTAATTTGATGGTCAATAAATTAAAACTAATGTTTTGGACAAAGAATACACCACGTTGGTATTATTACATCTTTTATTTGGAATACATGGAGGCGTGCATTGCACATGCACTTTTACTAGTAAATGTAATGTCGGTGGGAAATACGTACTCTCCCAAGTTTAGGCTTTTGGCCTAAGTTATTCTATAGCCACGGCTGGCCTGATGGATATCCATAATAATAGCTGGGGTCGTACTGAGATGCAGCGGCTATCGCCTCCTGAGCTGCAGCGTGGCGACGATCGGCCTCCGCTCTCCTCTCGTACTCATCTGCCTCCTCTCTGATAATAACATATATTCCTTTTGCCTGATGATCAAAGAAGGTAGGAGCAGAGAGAGTAATATGGACAACACGGTGTCTGTTAAAGATTAGTCGATACTGGAGAGGTGATTCATTTATCTCGACAAACTGGTGGTGAACCATAGCATTAAAGTCTAGGTAAGCAGGGGGTAATTCAATATCATCTTCGCGTATGGCTATACCAAGAAAATTAGCTATGAGGGTTGCATAAATTCCTCCAAAGAAATCTCCATTAAATCTATTAAGATGCAACCTACGTGCAACAATGGCTCCCAAATTATAAGATTTATCTCCTAACACAACACTCCTAAGAATACTGAGGTCAGGGACACACATGTGACATGCCTCATCTTTACCATTGATGCATCTACCTATGAAGAGAGCAAAATAATGTATAGTAGGAAAGTGAATGCTGCCTATGGTAGCCTGTGTAATATCTCTAGATTCTCCCACAGTTATGCTAGCAAGAAAATCTCTAAATTCAGATTTGCGAGGATCCCTTATACTACCCCATTGTGGAAGTTTGCAAGCAGTGGTAAAATCCTCTAAGTCCATAGTATGAGAATTTTGATAAAGATCAAACAGGACAGTTGGAGAATTACGTGAAGATGAAAATTCAAACCTCCTCACAAAGGAACTAGTGAGATTGTGATACTGGCTGCACTTCTCTTCCTCGAAGCTCACAAGGTCAGCGTTACGCAAATATGCGTTAAATTCTTCCTTAATTCCCGCTCGATCCATAGAGTTCTCAGAAGGCCATTCACAAGGACGCACTGGGGCGTCTCTTGGTGGCTCATCATCAGCATCACGCATTGCAAGCTTGAGTCCTTGCTTCCTTGAGGAACCACCTTGGAACATTTTCCTAAGCATTTTTCTTTCTCTAAAAAATTCTGAATTTTTTTAGTAACTTCAAAATAAAAGTAAACCAAACTCAATAACATTGATAACAACTACTCCTACAAGTGCCTAGGGCCTATATCATGCGTCAAAACTACTTTTGACCATATAAATTTGACATGCAAGCTCAAGAACAGGGTCACCTAAGCAGCAAAAATTTGCATTGAATAAAACACTAGAATAAAACTAATTGGACCAATGGAGGAGTCACATACCAAGGAACAATCTCCCCAAGTAGTTTTGTGAGAGGTGCTTTAAGCAGGGACATCAAAAATGGCAGCAAAATGAACTAGAACTCGTGCTTGAGCTGGATATTCATGTTTGTGGGAGGAAGAAGAAGTGTGTGGGTGAAAGGATAAGTGGAGGAGGGCCACCGTGGGCCCACGAGGCAGGGGGCTGCCCAGGGGGGTAGGGCGCACCCTCCACCCTCGTGGGCAGGTGGTTGACCCCCCTGCTGTGTTCTGAGTGCCAAATATTCTCAAATATTCCAGAAAAAATCATATTTAAATTTCAGGGCATTTGGAGAACATTTATTTTTGGGGTATTTTTATATTGCACGGATAGTCAGATAACAGACAGAAAAATATTTATTTTATTTTATTTAATATAAATAACAGAAAGTAAAAGTGGGGTACAGAAGGTTGTGCCTTCTAGTTTCATCCATCTCATGCTCATCAAAAGGAATCCACTAACAAGGTTGATCAAGTCTTGTTAACGAACTCATTCCGAATAACATGGAACCGGAGAAATTTCGAATAACACTATGTTACCTCAATGGGGATATGCACATCCCCAATAATAAGAATATCATATTTCTTCTTGACAGTAGGAAGAGGAAATTCAAAACCTCCAAATATAATCGATGAAAATTTTCCAATAGAATTGATACTGTGGACTTGAGGTTGTTCCTTCGCAAAGTGTACCGCATGCTCATTACCATTAACATGAAAAGTGACATTGCCTTTAGTGCAATCAATAACAGCCCCTGCAGTATTCAAAAAGGGTCTTCCAAGAATAATAGACATACTATCGTCCTCCGGAATATCAAGAATAACAAAGTCCATTAAAATAGTAACGTTTGCAACTACAACAGGCACATCCTCATAAATACCGACAGGTATAGCAGTTGATTTATCAGCCATTTGCAAAGATATTTCAGTAGGTGTCAACTTATTCAAATCAAGTCTATGATATAAAGAGAGAGGCATAACACTAACACCGGCTCCAAGATCACATAAAGCAGTTTTAACATAGTTTCTTTTGATAGAGCATGGTACAGTGGGTACACCGGGATCTCCTAGTTTCATTGGTATTCCACCCTTAAAAGTATAATTAGCAAGTATGGTGGAAATTTCAGCTTCCGATATCTTTCTCTTATTTGTAACAATATCTTTCATATACATAGCATAAGGATTCATTTTGAGCATATCAGTTAATCGCATACGCAAAAAGATAGGTCTAATCATTTCAGCAAAGCGCTCAAAATTCTCATCATCCTTTTTCTTGGATGGTTTGGGAGGAAAAGGCATGGGTTTCTGAACCCATGGTTCTCTTTCTTTACCATGTTTCCTAGCAACAAAATCTTTCTTATCATAACGTTGATTCTTTGATTGTGGTTTATCAAGATCGACAGCAGGTACAATTTCTATATCATTATCATTGCTAGGTTGAGCATCATCATGAACATTATCACTAGTTTCAGGTTCATTACCAGATTGTGTTTTAGCATCAGAAATAGAAATATCATTTGGATTTTCAAGTGTTTCAGTAATAGGTTCACTAGAAGCATGCAAAGTCCTCTTGCTCAATTCTCTTAGGGTGGCCTTCAGGATACAAAGGTTCCTGAGTCATTCTACCAGTTCTAGTAGCCACTCTAACAGCATTATCATTATTCTTACTATTAAATTCATTGAGCAAATCATTTTGAGCTTTAAGTACTTGTTCTACTTGAGTGGTAACCATAGAAGCATGTTTACCAATAAGTTTAAGTTCACCTTTGACATTAGCCATATAATCACCCAATTGTTCAAGCATATTTGAATTGTATTTCAACTGTCTACCAAAATAAGCATTAAAATCTTCTTGCTTAGCCATAAATTTATCAAACTCATCTAAGCATGGGCTAGCAAATTTAGTGAACGGGATTTCGAATTTATCATATCTATAGAGAGAATTTACCTTTACTACCTGTGTCGGGTTATGAAGACTATGAGTTTCTTCAATAGGTAATGGATTAAGATCATATGTTTCTTCAACAGGCAGTGAATTAAGACCGTGTATTTCTTCAATAGGAGGTAAATTCTTAACATCTTCAGCTTTAATACCTTTTTCTTTCATAGATTTCTTTGCCTCTTGCATATCTTCAGGACTGAGAAATAGAATACCCCTCTTCTTCGGAGTTGGTTTAGGAATAGGCTCAGGAATTGGCTCCGGAGGTGTCCAATTATTATCATTTGTCAACATATTATTCAATAGAATTTCAGCTTCATCCGGTGTTCTTTCCCTGAAAACAGAATGAGCACAACTATCCAGGTAATCTCTGGAAGCATCGGTTAGTCCATTATAAAAGATATCAAGTATTTTTTCTTAAGATGATGATCAGGCAAAGCATTAAGTAATTGGAGAAGCCTCCCATAAGCTTGTGGGAGACTCTCTTCTTCAGTTTGCACAAAATTATATATATATCCCTTAAAGCAGCTTGTTTCTTATGAGCAGGGAAATATTTAGCAGAGAAGTAATAAATCATATCCTGGGGACTACGCACACAATCAGGATCAAGAGAATTAAACCATATCTTAGCATCACCCTTTAATGAGAACGAAAATATTTTAAGGATATAAAAGTAACAAGTTCTCTCATCAGTAGTGAACAGGGTGGCTATATCATTTAATTTAGTAAGATGTGCCACAATAGTTTCAGATTCATAGCCATGAAAAGGATCAGATTCAACTAAAGTAATTATTTCAGGATCAACAGAGAATTCATAATCCTTATCGGTAACACAGATAAGTGAAGTAGCAAAAGCAGGGTCAGGTTTCATCCTAGCATTTAGAGATTGCTTATTCCATTTAGCTAATAACCTCTTAAATTCGTGTCTATCCTTACAAGCTAAAATAGCTAAAGAAGCTTCTTTATCAAAAACATAACCCTCAGGAATAACAGGTAAGTCTTCATCATCAATTTCAGCAGTATTATCAGATTCAATATTTCAATCTCTCTAGCCCTAGCAAGTTGTTCATCAAGAAATTCACCAAGTGGCACAGTAGTATCAAGCATAGAAGTAGTTTCATCATAAGTATCATGTATAGCAGAAGTGGCATCATCAATAACATGCGACATATCAGAATGAATAGCAGAAGCAGGTTTAGGTGTCGCAAGCTTACTCAAAACAGAAGGTGAATCAAGTGCAGAGCTAGATGGCAGTTCCTTACCTCCCCTCATAGTTGAGGGATAAATCTTGGTTTTTGGATCTTTTAAGTTCTTCATAATGATAAGCAGATATAAATCCCAAGTGACTCAAAGAATAGAGCCATGGTCCCCGGCAACGGCGCCAGAAAATAGTCTTGATAACCCGCAAGTATATGGGATTGCAACAATTCTCGAGGGTAAAGTATTCAACCCAAATTTATTGATTCGACACAAGGGGAGCCAAAGAATACTCTCAAGTATTAGCAGCTGAGTTGTCAATTCAACCACACCTGGAAACTTAATATCTGCAACAAAGTGTTTAGTAGCAAAGTAATATGATAGTAGTGGTAACAATAGCAAAAGGTAACAATAGTAAAAGTAATGTTTTTGGTATTTTGTAGTGATGATAGCAATAGCAACGGGAAAGTAAATAAGCGAAGAACAATATATGGAAAGCTCGTAGGCAATGGATCAGTGATGGAGAATTATGCCGGATGTAGTTCATCATGTAACAGTCATAACCTAGGGTGACACAGAACTAGCTCCAGTTCATTGATATAATGTAGGCATGTATACCGAATATAGTCATACGTGCTTATGGAAAAGAACTTGCATGACATCTTTTGTCCTACCCTCCCGTGGCAGCGGGGTCCTAATGGAAACTAAGGGATATTAAGGCCTCCTTTTAATAGAGAACCGGAACAAAGCATTAGCACATAGTGAATACATGAACTCCTCAAACTATGGTCATCACCGATAAGTATCCCGATTATTGTCACTTCGGGGTTAATGGATCATAACACATAGGATCAAGAACACTCATATATTGATGAAAACATAATAGGTTCAGATCTGAAATCATGGCACTTGGGCCCTAGTGACAAGCATTAAGCATAGCAAAGTCATAGCAACATCAATCTCAGAACATAGTGGATACTAGGGATCAAACCCTAAAACTAACTTGATTACATGATAGATCCCATCCAACCCATCACCGTCCAGGAAGCCTATGATGGAATTACTCACGCACGACGGTGAGCATCATGAAATTGGTGATGGAGGATGGTTGATGATGATGATGGCGACAGATTTCCCTCTCCAGAGCCCCGAACGGACTCAAGATCAGCCCTCCCGAGATGTTTTAGGGCTTGGTGGCGGCTCTGTATCGTAAAACGTGATGAATTCTTCTCTCTGATTTGTTTCTCCCCGAAACACAATATATAGAGTTGGAGTTGGAGTCGGAGGAGCTCCAGGGGCCCACGAGGTAGGGGGGCGCGCCACCACCCTTGTGGACAGGTGGTGGCCCCCCTGGCCTTCATCTTTTGCAGGTATTTTTTATATTTTCCAAAAAGTTGCTCCGTGAAGTTTCTAGTCATAGCGAGAATGTTTGTTTTTGCATATAAATAACACCATGGTAATTCTGCTGAAAACAGCGTCAGTCCGGGTTAGTTCCATTCAAATCATGCAAGTTAGAGTCCAAAACAAGGGCAAAAGTGTTTGGAAAAGTAGATATGACGGAGACGTATCAAAGGGAAGCAACAGCAGATTGAGAGCCGCAAAAGGAAGTATGGACAAGGAAGATACAACTTAGGAGCTCAACAAAAGCCTCGTTTAACCCTGAACTCGAGAGGACTTGTCCATAACCATGGAGGTCACACCCACAATGGAGGGAGTTCTCACAACCACAGTGGCCCCAAGAATGGAAACGAGAACGGAGCAGGTACTAATCAGAACCGCTCTAACCCAGCCACACCCGCAAAGAAGGACCTAAGTCATATTACTTGTTTCAAGTGCGGGAAGATTGGACACTACGCCAATGAGTGCCCTGAAGCAAAGTATGGAAATGGCAATGGAAGCGCTGGGAAGAAGCCCAACCCTTTCAACAGGGGACAAGTGAACCACGTGAACGTGGAGGAGGTTGAGGAGCAGCCTGATGCCGTTGTCGGTAAGTTTTTCATTAGGTCATTTACTGCAATCGTTCTTTTTGATACTGGTGCATCGCATTCATACATATCAAGGGGATTTGTGGATAAATATAAACTGCCCACTAAAGTACTTAGGACACCCATGTTAGTAAGTTCACCAGGAGCGGAGTATATGGCAAGCCAAGGATGTTTTCAGATGCCATTGACCATTCGAAGCCATGTTTTCCCCTCAGGCCTGATAATTTTGGAGTCACAGGGATTGGATGTGATACTAGGAATGGATTGGCTATCGATGTATGGAGGAAACATCGATTGCGCGAGTAAGTCGATTTTGCTCACCACCCCGGAGGCAAAAAGGATCAAGTATGTATATAGGCGTGCACCTAGGAGGATCCAAGTAAATACCCTCATGGGAGTTGTTCAGGAGGAAGTGCCTGTAGTGAAGGATTACCCCGATGTTTTCCAAAGGAGCTACCAGGCATGCCGCCAGATCAAGACATCGAGTTTTTGATAGAGCTATTTCCAGGCACCGGGCTGATATTTAAGAGACCCTACCGGATGCCCGCAAATGATCTAGAAGAGACGAAGAAGCAAATTGAGGAGTTGTTGGAGAAAGGTTACATCCGACGAAGTTCATCACCATGGGGAGCCCCAATGCTTTTGATTGAGAAGAAGGATAAATCCTTGAGAATGGTTGTTCATTATCGTGCGTTGAATGAAGTGACGATCAAGAACAAGTACCCACTGCCGATGATCAATGATTTATTTGACCAGTTGATAGGATCCAAAGTATTTTCGAAGATCGATCTGCGATCAGGATATCACCAGCTGAAGATTAGAGAGAAGGATATACCTAAGACAACTTTCACCACAAGGTACGGGCTGTATGAGTATACGGTCATGTCTTTTGGATTGACTAACGCCCCTACCTATTTCATGAGTATGATGAACAAGGTGTTCCTAGAGTTCTTGGACAAGTTCGTTGTGGTGTTCATTGATGATATCTTGGTATAGTCGAATAATGAAGAGGAGCAAAAGGAGAATCTACGTATGGTTCTGGAGAAGCTCAGGGAACATCAGTTGTATGCCAAGTTCAGTAAGTGTGAGTTTTGGTTGAAGGAAGTTGGATTTCTTGGCCATGTTACATCAGGAGATGGTATAGCAGTGGATCCTACCAAGGCTAGCACTTGGTGTAGCGCTATTTACACGGATTCTTCCACACATTGATTTGTCCTCGTGCACAATGTCACAACATGCTCGATCGTAGAGCCGGAGATCTCACGAGAATTGTGTGCTTAAGTAGGCATGCATATTGTGTGACTAGCAGTAATATGTGATATTGATTGTGTGCGAATTTATTGTTGTTGTGTGTTTTTGTTTAGTTGAGTTTTCTTTTGCTTCTTTCTTTTTGGGCCCCGGTGTTACATTATTTTCCCCCGATAAAGAATTGCTCATCAACTAACACCGAACTTGAAGAAGTAAAAAGTATTTCCAATATTTGGAAGAAGCTCACCTAAACATTATGGCATTCTCAGTCAACTGCATGATATAAGGAATATCTACTCTGAATACCAATTGTGTCTTGGATTGATTATCCGCATCAATTCTACCGCAGTAATGATCCAGCGAGCAGAAAGACAAGTCAGATGCAAGACCAACGGTATATTTTTCAGTCAAAGGTATCGATCATAGGCAAAGTTTTGGCTCAGCAATAAATGATACTTGAAATATGTTATATTCCAAGAGAAAGTCAGGATGTGATATGCTCAACAAAGACAGTCAAACAAATTTTCTCATGCAAATGATCAGCCGCAAAATATTATGGATGTGTGCATGGATTTCAGTCTGCATATCAGTATGAAGTTTTGGATATAAGAAACCCAACATTATTCCACACGCTATCGGAAGAAATTCATGAGGCAAGGCTCCTCAATTTTTTTCCGCAGCATGATACGTGAACAATTTTCGGCCCACGGTACCCGGTCTTTCTCAACAAGATACCTTGGTAAAAGCTTCTGACAGACGGAAATGAATTTTTTTCTCAACAAGCAAAACCGAGGAGAAGCTTCTCAAGTACGGAAACCCGGCTTCTCCTGCACGCTACTCAGGTCAAGCTTCGTGTGTAAGCTATCAAGGCTTCTTCTGCACCCTACCCAGACAAAAGCTTCGAGCAGAAGCTGATGAGCCTTCCTCGGCATACTACACGAATTGCTTTTCTCTGCAGATCAAGGATCAGATTTGCAATAAGTTTCTCAGAGATATACCTAAGAAAGGTACGGATCTAACAACCTCATGAGCCATGCAAATGAAGATAAGAAGAGATACATCTCATGAATTACAAGGATCGACAAGATCGGAAGATGACATCACAAAATCAATAGTCATCAAGGTCATTATTCCCGCAGACAATGTGATATATAAACTCTTGTCACTTTCTTGTATGATTGGCCTCAACAATGAGCTCCGTACAACTACAAACCTCGAGTACATGTCATATATGTGCGGACACAGGTCAGAAAAACAAGCACAAGGAATAATGTCAAAAACATTAATCACATCCATGGTCATACAAAGAATCAAGGACATGTGTGGCCAAGTTATTTCAGCAAGGTATCCTGACAAAGAAAATCATGACCGCTAAAGGGTGAGACTGAACACAAAGGTATGATGTATTTTGCACGACCATCAGGGTCCGGATACCCAAATCAATAGGAGGCCATAATTCCATATGGATCCACAAAGACATACACCTTCAGCGGCCTACTCTATTTACAAGGATTTTCATATCCTGCTGACCCACTTTACATGGTTAGTGTGGAATATCCAAGTCTGTTATGTCAGATCCAAGATTCTTTTGCAACCTCAACAGTTTGACCTAAATGGAAGAGTTAAAACATATCACAACGTATTGCCAAAAATGGGTATACCGACAAAATGAGAAAGTCAAAAGCCGAATAATCAGCTCAGACCCGGTATACTCACCGACGGGATCAAGTACACGGTCAGTCTGTCAGGAAAAGCATTTGTCCGTCAGCCCCTATTGGGCAAAGTATCAACATATAAATATTTGAGGTATGGCATAGCTATAACTCCATACACCGTTATATTGCTCACAACAGAAGGCAGTCAAATCTATGGTGTATGCCACATGCTCGAACCAAAGGAAATAAAGCAAGATAAATCGGTGCACCTATGAGCAGTCAGATCCCGTGAGAAGATGCCAGATTAATTCTAAGTATTTATTGAATCCAGAAGGCTTGCATTTATTTGCAGCAACCCCATGACAGAAATAAAAAGGTTTTCATAACCAAAAGGAAATTTATGATCAGATCCGTCGGACATCACCGTAGGTCTGCGGAAATCAACATCAGCAAAAGGATTTGGTATATGAGCAAAGACCCATCAAAGTTTGGGGAAAAGCCACCCCAGAGCAAGGTAAGTTGATCATCTGAAGTTCTTGGGGGAACAATAAATAAAGGAAAAAGGATGCCCGAGTTGGAAACGGTATCCTCAAGTCATACTTGTTCCCAGAGCAACTAAATCTCGAGGACGAGATTTCTTTAAGGGGGTAAGAGTTGTAACAGCCTGGATTTTGGCCCTTTCCTTTTTCTTTTTAATTTATTGGTTTTTGCTCTGTTTTTCTTTTTGGAGTGGTTCTGTGGCCTTGTCACCTGGGAAATCATCCCATTTTTCCTTCCCAAGTGGCTCATCATTCTCAAAACCCTTCCAAGATCATGTCACTTCACTGCTTGCCCAAACCCTAATTTCTTTTTTCTCATGAATATTCCTTTTTCTATTAAAAGAATAACCCTGTCTGCCCTAGGTTGTGAAGCAAACTATATTACCATCACTCCTAAAATTCCCAAATAATTCTCATAAATTTTTTGGGTCATATCTTTCCCAAATATGGCAAAATATTGTATTTGTCATGTTTATCATCTTGCTCAAATAATTCATTTCCTATTCTGTCCTGAATGGCAGAATGTGAAGCAAGTGCTATTTTTCTTTGCCCAATTGACCTCAAACTCCATGGAAACCTTTTCCTGTCCATATCATTGCACCATGGAAAAATGCAACCTCATGTTCCTAGTAATTATTTAATTATGATTTTCCAAAGTTCTATCCAAAAATAAGCTTTGTGAAGGAGGTGCAAGCTAGGCATATCCAAATGAGTTGCCGTTTTGCATGGTCCCTCATATCATCATATCATAGCCCTCCACCAAAGTAGAGCTCAGGTTATTCCTCCATGTGAGCTCACTTTCAATTCTTTGATTCTGCCCAAAATTTCAGTTTGTGAAGCAAGTACATTTTATATTGCTCCATTAAGGCTGCCAATTTTTCTAGTCCTTCTATTATCCATATAACCTACCTCCACCCATTTTGCGCATGGTTCATCAAGCCAATATTTCTCTAGAAGTTTTGCAAGTTTCTGGTCAGCAAGGATGTTTGTGAAGCAAGTAACATTTTGGTGAATCCAATTGGTATGAAACATATACAACATCTTTATATGATCAAATCATGAAGCCTTGCCAAACTTGAGCTCAAGTGGCCACACCATTGCGTGCATCATCCAAATCTCATTTCTGGACCATTTTGGTCAGTTGCAAATCAACTATGATTTATCTTGATCCAATTCTTCTCCAAGTTACCAGGATGAAATTCCTTCTTTACCTCAACCTCGCAGACAACTTCATTGGATCCAAAACCCTTCCTGTTGATCAATAGTGCTCACCCAAGTTTACTGCAGTAAACTTTAGACGTCATTTACCATTTAACCACAACACCTCATATCGAGACAATGGCACATTAATTCTCTATCTTGGAAGGACATAATGCTAGACACCATTTCCCTGCCTCTCGTGGCCTCCTGGTGCCATGTCATGTGGTGGCCGCGCAGCTGGCATGCACATTTACGCGCTCTGTGCACTGTGGCGTGTCCAGAGCACCGTTTGTGCTTTGGCACTGCCCCCGCCTCGTCGGCTTCGGGCGCGTGAGCATGTCCCTTGGCTTCACCTCGTCGTCGGCAATCACCTGGACCCCGTCCCCCCTCTGGCAGCTTGCTCACGGACGCAAACCGCCATGCGCTCACGAGAGCGCAGTGCTCTGTTAGGCTCTGCTCGTCGCCGTCGTCATCCTCGCCATGCTCCCTTGGCCGCCTCTGCCCCATGAGAACCCTCCACTGCTCCTCCCGCGTCGTCTACCTCCGAGCTCGTAAGCGTGGGCATGCATCCACGGCGCCGGACATGCGTCCCCGACGGTGCCAGCTCGGCACTCCTTCCCTCTTCCTAGTTAAGCCCTTCCCCGAGCCCTCCGAGCTCACAAACCTCTTCCTCTCCTTCCCAGAGCCCCGCGCCGCCTCTTCTTTGAGCTCTAGAAGCTGTCCCCGCCGCAAACCATCACCACGGCTGCCGCTCCCTCTGCCCTAAATTCTTCGGAGCCGAGCCCTCCCTCTCCTCATAGCCACTACCAGAGCACCACCTAGTCCCCAGCGGTCCTACCCATATAATTAGTTCGCCATCGGAGCCCTCATCGCTGCGTGCCCCATCTTGGCCGAAGACCACGCCTGCGGGTGCTCTTTGTTGTCGCTGCTACAACACTCTCCGGCGTGCGTGCAGCCCCTGGATGGGTGCTGGCCTTTTTCCCGAGGCCATCGGTGTCTTCTCCCTGGCCGGAGATGGCCGGAATCCTGCCGGCGCCATCGACCCACTCCCTGTCCAGTGAGCAGGCGCGGGGAAGAAGAAGGGGGAGGCGGGAGGAGGGAGTTGACCAGCGTGTCACCCCCACGGCCCCACCAGTGAGGGACCCAAGCCACGGCCCCGCACCCTTGCTGACGTGGATAGGGGATGCGGGAATGGCCCGCGTGCGCTCTCCCCTCATGAAAGCATACTCTCCTCTGCTTCGGGCCAAACTACACTTTCACTTTAGAGAAAGCGTACTACCGGAGAAGGCGCTTTCTGTTTTTACGGTTGAGGGCCTGTTTGTGAAGATTTCATCACAGATAGGTCCCTGGCAGAAAAGCATTCACATCTTTTTACCCACAACTCCAAATGAGGTGATTCTAAAGCCCTCTTCTTTGTTTCATCGAGCCCGTTCTAATGGAACCATTTTCACCATGTGTTGACATTCTGAAAATGACCATTTTGCCCCTGCCCTTATTCAGCCCCCTCCAAGAGAGTACGTTTTCCGGCGATCCTTTCCGTGAGTTTCTCACACTTTCTCCCGGTGATTTCTTCCACCCCAGGCAAGCAACACCCTCCATTGGCATGATTGCAATGCAGTGACATGGTTTAAATTATTTTAACTTGTTTAAAATATTGATTTAGCTAGATGACTTTGTGCATGGCAATTTCTCGGAGTTGTATTTTGATCTTGTTATTGGCATGATGTTGCTTGGAGTTCTAGGACTTTTATTTTGCAGCTTATGTGGTTGACATGTTGCCATTGGATTATTAGTGGCTTATGTTATGATGGTGGTGTTGTGTATGATATTTTTGGAGTATTTGCTTTGGATGTCATACTGCCTTTGGATTATTAGTGGTTAGTATGATTATTTTCATGATGATACCTGTCATTATATCTTGGAGTATTTGCTTTGGATGTCATATTGCCTTTGGATTATTAGTGGTTAGTATGATTATTTTCATGATGCTAGTTGATGTTCTGTTGCTTGGATTATTCTTTTCGGACATGATGTTTACATGTGGATCTTAGCCGAATAGCTTTATTCTTGTTATTGGAGTAGTAGGAGTATTGTTTTCGGATTCATCATGACAGTAGTGTTGTGCTATCCTTGGAGTATTTTGAGATGATGATATTATGCTTGGATTATTTGTTGGATATTTCTATGATTTGGATTGTAGTTTTATAGTTGATATTGGAGTAGCAGTTACCACAACTATATTTTTGGGGATAAATTCCGTCATTAAGTTGGTGAGGTGCCGCCGAACCGGGCTTTTCCAGTGCAACCACATTTGCCTTTATGGGAAGGCCCTAATGCGGTCTATTATCATGCCTCTCACCGGTGCCTCCAACTAGGGAAGGTTATGGGCGTGCGTACCCTAGCCCGGTAAGCCGACATAACCTTGTGTACCCGTAGTTGGATTTTGCGCGCGTGTCCCCAAGTGGGAGTTTCCCCAATTGGGAGTTTCCCCTAGTGGGAGTTTGGCCACGACGGTGGTCGGGGTGTCTTTGGTAGACACGGGGCCACCCAGGACTAGCCCAGTTGGGAGTGGGTCGAAGTGGCCGGGAGAGCGTCATGGCAGTAGATCGGTTTTGTCGGAACGCCATTGGTCCACCCGAATGGGAGTACGAGGCCATGGGTTCCATGGTGTGGGTACAGTGTGCTACCTCTGCAGATTGTATTAATCTATCGATAGTCGCGTCCGTACTAGGTCCCACCGTTCGATTAACACTCATATGACGGAATGACTTATATGTGATTTATATGGTGATATGTTGAGAAGTACAGATTGGCAGGATGTTGATGATGATGTTGGATACCAAGTATTGGTCATGGTAGTGATCACCGGAAAGATCACAGTTTGAGACCAAGTTTTGGTCATGGTAGTGATCATCGGAAAGATTACAGTTTGAGACCAAGTGTTGGCCGTGGTAGTGATCGCCGGAAAGATCACAGTTTGATACCAAGTGTTGGTCATGGTAGTGATCGCCGGAAAGATCACCGTATGGTTTCGATCATGATTTGATCGAGAGGGTATATTGCTTGGCCGGTTAGCCAAGAGAGATATGGTTATGGAGATCTGAGATGGTGATGTATCAGCATTGTATTAGTTTATCTCATGCTTAGTAGTTGCTTGATCGTGGTAGTTGATAATTAATTTACCTGTTGATGCTATGTTATTGTCTTGCCTTGATGTTTATGGTTGTTGTGAGCTTGCAAGTACATTCAATGTACTGACCTGGCGTGTCATGCCAGATTACAGGTGATGCCGTGATTGCTTGATTGCTTGTCGTGGTTTCTGTTCGTGCGAGCTAGATCGTGTCCTAGCCAGAGTCCCCGCGAAGTGGAGTTCACCACCTTCGTCGTTGTTCCACTGCTAGAAGTTTTCCGCTGCTACGAGATGTTCCCCTGCTAGCATAGAGCAAGTGTAGTATCGCAGGCGTAGTGTCGCCATGCTGATGTCATCATTGTAACATCAGGCTCGTGTAATTATTATTCTTGTAATGAGAGCTGATTTGTTCTATGTCAAGCAGTGCCGTATTCCAGAGACTTCTCCTTGATCTCTGGGCTGGAATACGGGGCATTCTGGTTTCTCTCAGCCGGGGTGCCACAGGCTTGGTATCAGAGCAGGTCTAGCTGTAGGATGCCCTAGTCAGCGCGAGCGGTAGAAACCGGTAGAAATTGGTAGTTTAGAGGTGGTCTTGTTTGTCGCATTTGGTTGCTGCATTTGTTTGTTGCATAACATGTAGCCTTATTATTTTGTTACTAATGGTTTAATGTGGTGAGTGTAGGTGGCATCGGTCCGGACCCACTACAGCTCAGCCTTTGCATTTCTCCAGTTTTCTTGCTCATTCTTTGGTGTTTGGCATCATTTCTGTCCTAGCAGAGTGATGCCAAGTGGTCTTGACACTGTTTGCAAAAATGGTGCTCAGGTATCACGCCGAGTTATTTCCTTCAGCCCCACCTTTTGTTTCAGTGGTAGACATGCTTCTATCACGGATCATCCTTTTGCTTTTCATTTTGGCAACCCTTAATGATCATAGTTATCAAGAAAGGGCAATGTCAGCAGCCTCAGTTTTCCCCCGCTATCCTATTTCTTGGACGAGTACGGACCTTTTTCCGTCCGCTTGATGATAATGTGGTTGCACCTTCGTGTCCCGCTACATGATTACCGAGTGCATCTTCACCTCTGAGCTAGTCTAGGTTGCTACCTGGCTAAGCTAGCACTTGGTGTAGCGTTGTTTACACTGATTCTTCCACAAATTGATTCGTCCTCGTGCACAACGTCACAGCATGCTCAATCGTAGAGCCAGAGATCCCGCGAGAATTGTGTGCTTAAGTAGGCATGCATATTGTGTGACTAGCAGTAATATGTGATATTGATTGTGTGTGAATTTATTGTTGTTGTTGTGTGTTTTTATTTAGTTGAGTTTTCTTTTGCTTCCTTCTTTTTGGGCCCCGGTGTTACATTGTTTTTCCCCTATAAAGAATTGCTCATCAACTGACACCGGACTCGAAGAAGTAATAAGTATTTCCAATATTTGGAAGAAGCTCAGCTAAACATTATGGCCTTCTTAGTCAACCGCATGATATAAGGAATATCTGCTCAGAATACCAATTGTGTCTTGGATTGATTGTCCACATCAATTCTACCATAGTAATGATCCAGCGAGCAGAAAGACAAGTCAGATGCAAGGCCAACGGTATATTTTTCAGTCAAAGGTATGGATCATAGGCAAAGTTTTCACTCAGCAATAAATGATACTTGAAATATGTTATATTCCAAGAGAAAGTCAGGATGTGATATGCTCAACAAAGACAGTCAAACAAATTTTCTCATGCAAATGATCCGCCGCAAAATATTATGGATGTGTGCATGGATTTCAGTCTCCATATCAGTATGAAGTTTTGGATATATGAAACCCAGCATTATTCCACATGCTATCGGAAGAAATTCATGAGGCAAGGCTCCTCAATTTTTTTCCGCAGCATGATATGTGAACAATTTCCGGCCCACGGCACCCGGTCTTTCTCAACAAGATACCTCGGTAAAAGCTTCTGACAGACGGAAATGAATTTTTTCTCAACAAGCAAAACCGAGGAGAAGCTTCTCAAGTACGGAAACTCGGCTTCTCCTGCACACTACTCAGGTCAAGCTTCAGTGTAAGCTATCAAGGCTTCTTCTGCACGCTACCCAAACAAAAGCTTCGAGCAGAAGCTAATGAGCCTTCCTCGGCATACTACATGAATTCCTTTTCCCTGCAGATCAAGGATCAGATTTGCAATAAGTTTGTCAGAGATATACCTAAGAAAGGTATGGATCTAACAACCTCGTGAGCCGTGCAAATGAAGATAAGCAGAGATACATCTCATGAATTACAAGGATCGACAAGATCGGGAGATGACATCACAAAATCAACAGTCATCAAGGGCATTATTCCTGCACCAGACAAGGTGATATATAAACTCTTGTCACTTTCTTGTATGATTGGCCTCAGCAATGAGCTCCGTACAGCTACAAACCTCGAGTACATGTCACATATGTGCGGACACATGTCAGAAAAACAAGCACAAGGTATAATGTCAAAAACATTAATCACATCCATGGTCATACAAAGAATCAAGGACATGTGTGGCCAAGTTATTTCAGCAAGGTATCCTGACAAAGAAAATCGTGACCGCTAAAGGGTGAGACTGAACACAAAGGTATGATGTATTTTGCACGACCATCAGGGTCCGGATACCCAAATCAGTTGGAGGCCATAATTCCATGTGGATTCACAAAGACATACACCTTCAGCGGCCTACTCTATTTACAAGGATTTTCATATCCCGCTGACCCACTTTACATGGTTAGTGTGGAATATCCAAGTCTGTTATGTCAGATCCAAGATTCCTTTGCAACCTCAACAGTTTGACCTAAATGGAAGAGTTAAAACATATCACAGCGTATTGCCAAAAATCGGTATACCGACAAAATGAGAAAGTCAAAAGCTGAATAATCAGCTCAGACCCGGTATACTCACCGACGGGATCAAGTACATGGTCAGTCTGTCAGGAAAAGCATTTGTCCGTCAGCCCCTATTGGGCAAAGTATCAGGATATAAATATTGAGGTATGGCATAGCTATAACTCCATACACCGTTATATTGCTCACGACAGAAGGCAGTCAAATCTCTAGTGTATGCCACTTGCTTGAGCCAAAGGAAATAAAGCAAGATAAATCGGTGCACCTATGAGCAGTCAGATCCCGTCAGAAGATGGACAAATTAATTCTAAGTATTTATTGAACCCAGAAGGCTTGCATTTATTTGCAGCAACCCCATGACAGAAATAAAAAGGTTTTCGTGACCAAAAGGAAATTTATGATCAGATCCGTCGAACATCACTGTAGATATGCGGAAATCAACGTCAACAAAAGGATTTGGTATATGAGCAAAGACCCATCAAAGTTTGGGGGAAAGCCACCCCAGAGCAAGGTAAGTTGATCATCTAAAATTCTTGGGGGAACAATAAATAAAGGAAAAAGGATGCCCGAGTTGGAAACGGTATCCTCAAGTCATACTTGTTCCCAGAGCAACTAAATCTCGAGGACGAGATTTCTTTAAGGGGGTAAGAGTTGTAACAGCCTGGATTTTGGCCCTTTCCTTTTTCTTTTTAATTTATTGGTTTTTGCTCTGTTTTTCTTTTTGGAGTGGTTCTGTGGCCTTGTCACCTGGGAAATCATCCCATTTTTCCTTCCCAAGTGGCTCATCATTCTCAAAACCCTTCCAAGATCATGTCACTTCACTGCTTGCCCAAACCCTAATTTCTTTTTTCTCATGAATATTCCTTTTTCTATTAAAAGAATAACCCTGTCTGCCCTAGGTTGTGAAGCAAACTATATTACCATCACTCCTAAAATTCCCAAATAATTCTCATAAATTTTTTGGGTCATATCTTTCCCAAATATGGCAAAATATTGTATTTGTCATGTTTATCATCTTGCTCAAATAATTCATTTCCTATTCTGTCCTGAATGGCAGAATGTGAAGCAAGTGCTATTTTTCTTTGCCCAATTGACCTCAAACTCCTTGGACACCTTTTCTTGTCCATATCATTGCACCATGGAAAAATGCAACCTCATGTTCCTAGTAATTATTTAATTATGATTTTCCAAAGTTCTATCCAAAAATAAGCTTTGTGAAGGAGGTGCAAGCTAGGCATATCCAAATGAGTTGCCGTTTTGCATGGTCCCTCATATCATCATATCATAGCCCTCCACCAAAGTAGAGCTCAGGTTATTCCTCCATGTTAGCTCACTTTCAATTCTTTGATTCTGCCCAAAATTTCAGTTTGTGAAGCAAGTACATTTTATCTTGCTCCATTAAGGCTGCCAATTTTTCTAGTCCTTCTATTATCCATATAACCTACCTCCACCCATTTTGCGCATGGTTCATCAAGCCAATATTTCTCTAGAATTTTTGCAAGTTTGTGGTCAGCAAGGATGTTTGTGAAGCAAGTACCATTTTGGTGAATCCAATTGGTATGAAACTTATACAACATCTTTACATGATCAAATCATGAAGTCTTGCCAAACTTGAGCTGAAGTGGCCACACCATTTGAGTGCATCATCCAAATCTCATTTCTGGACCATTTTGGTCAGTTGCAAGCAACGATGATTTATTTTGATCCAATTCTTCTCCAAGTTACCAGGATGAAATTTGTTCTTTACCTTAACCTCGCAGACAACTTCATTGGATCCAAAACCCTTCCTGTTGATCAATAGTGCTCACCCAAGTTTACTGTAGTAAACTTCAGACGTCATCTACCATTTAACCACAGCACCTCAGATCGAGACAATGGCACATTAATTCTCTATCTTGGAAGGACATAACGCTAGACACCATTTCCCTGCCTCTCGTGGCCTCCCTGTGCCATGTCGTGTGGTGACCGCGCAACTGGAATGCACATTTACGCGCTCTATGCACTGTGGCGTGTCTAGAGCACCGTTTGTGCTTTGGCACCGCTCCCCTTCGTTGTCTTCGGGCGCGTGAGCATGTCCCTTGGCTTTACCTCGTCATCGCCGATCACCTGGACACCGCCCCCCTCCGGCAGCTTGCTCACCGACGCAAACCGCCATGTGCCCACAAGAGCACAGTGCTCCGTTTGGCTCTGCTCATCGCCGTCGTCATCCTCCCCGTGCTCCCTTGGCCGCCTCTGCCCCGTGAGAACCTCCACTGCTCCTCCTGTGTCGTCTACCTCCGAGCTCGCAAGCGTGGGCACGCGTCCACGGCGCCGGACAGGCGTCTGCGGCGGTGCTAGCTCGGCACTCCTTCCCTCTGCCTAGTTAAGCCCTTCCCCGAGCCCTCCAAGCTCACAAACCTCTTCCTCTCCTTCCTAGAGCCCCGCGCCGCCTCTTCTTTGAGCTCATGAAGCTCTCCTCGCCGCAAACCATCACCACGACAGCCGCTCCCTCCACCCTAAATTCTTCGGAGCCGAGCCCTCCCTCTCCTCATAGCCACTACCAGAGCACCACCTAGTCCCCGACGGTCCTCCCCATATACTTAGTTCGTCGCCGGAGCCCTCATCGCTGCTTGCCCCATCTTGGCCGAAGACCACGCCCGCGGGTGCTCTCTGTTGTCGTCGCTACAGCACTCCCCGGCATGCGTGCAGCCCCTGGATGGGTGCGGGCCTCTGTCCCAAGGCCATCGGGGTCTTCTCCCTGGCCGGAGATGGCCGGAGCTAGCCGGAATCCTGCCGGCGCCGTCGACCCACTCCCTGTCCAGCGAGCATGCGTGGGGAAGAAGGGGGAGGCGGGAGGAGGGAGTTGACCAGCGTGTGGCCCCCGCGGCCCCACGCGACCCAAGCCACGACCCCGCACCCTCGCTGACATGGATAAGTGGACGCGGGAATGGCCCGGGTGCGCTCTCCCCTCACGAAAGCGTACTCTCCTCTCCTTCGGGCCAAACTACGCTTTCACTTCAGAGAAAGAATACTACCGGAGAAGGCGCTTTCTGTTTTTACGGCTGAGGGCCTGTTTGTGAAGATTTCATCACAGATAGGTCCCTGGCAGAAAAAGATTCACATCTTTTTACCCACAACTCCAAATGAGGTGATTCCAAAGCCCACTTCTTCGTTTCAACGAGCCTGTTCTGATGGAACCATTTTCACCATGTTTTGACATTCTTAAAATGACCATTTCCCCCTGCCCTTATTCAGCCCCCTCCGAGAGAGTATGTTTTCTGGCGATCCTTTCCGCGAGTTTCTCGCACTTTCTCCCGGTGATTTCTTCCACCCCAGGCAAGCCACACCCTCCATTGGCATGATTGCAATGCAATGACATGGTTTAAATTATTTGAACTTGTTTAAAATATTGCTTTAGCTACATGACTTTGTGCATGGCAATTTCTTGGAGATGTATTTTGATCTTGTTATTGCCATGATGTTGCTTGGAGTTCTAGGACTTTTATTTTGCAGCTTATGTGGTTGACATGTTGCCATTGGATTATTAGTGGCTTATGTTATGATGGTGGTGTTGGGTATGATATTTTTGGAGTATTTGCTTTGGATGTCATACTGCCTTTGGATAATTAGTGGTTAGTATGATTATTTTCATGATGATACCTGTCATTATATCTTGGAGTATTTGCTTTGGATGTCATACTGCCTTTGGATTATTAGTGGTTCGTATGATTATTTTCATGATGCTAGTTGATGTTCTGTTGCTTGGAGTATTATTTTCGGAGATGATGTTTACATGTGGATCTTAGCCGAATAGCTTTATTCTTGTTATTGGAGTAGTAGGAGTATTGTTTTTGGATTCATCATGACAGTAGTGTTGTGCTATCCTTGGAGTATTTTGAGATGATGATATTATGCTTGGATTATTTGTTGGATATTGCTATGATTTGGATTATAGTTTTATAGTTGATATTGGAGTAGCAGTTTTACCACAACTATATTTTTGGGGATAAATTCCATCATTAAGTTGGTCAGGTGCCGCCGAACCGGGCTTTTCCAATGCAATCGCATTTGCCTTTATGGGAAGGCCCTAATGCAGTCTATTGTCGTGCCTCTCGCCGGTGCTTCCAACTAGGGAAGGTTATGGGCGTGCGTACCCTAGCCCGGTAAGCCAACATAACCTTGTGTGCCCGTAGTTGGATTTTGCGCGCGTGTCCCCAAGTGGGAGTTTCCCCAAGTGGGAGTTTAGCCAAGTGGGAGTTTCTCCAAGTGGGAGTTTAGCCAAGTGGGAGTTTCCCCAAGTGGGAGTTTGGCCACGACGGTGGTTGGGGTGTCTTTGGTAGACACTGGGCCACCCAGGGCTAGCCCAGTTGGGAGTGGGTCGGAGCGGCTGGGAGAGCATCATAGCAGTAGATCGGTTTTGTCGGAACGCCGTTGGTCCACCCGAATGGGAGTACGAGGCCATGGGTTCTGTGGTGTGGGTACAGTGTGCTACCTCTGCAGAGTGTATTAATCTATCGATAGTCGCGTCCATACTAGGTCCCACCGTTCGATCAACACTCACATGACGGAATGACTTATAGGTGATTTATATGGTGATATGTTGAGCAGTACAGATTGGCAGGATGTTGATGATGATGTTGGAGACCAAGTATTGGTCATGGTAGTGATCGCTGGAAAGATCACAGTTTGAGACCAAGTGTTGGTCATGGTAGTGATCGCCGAAAAGATTACAGTTTGAGACCAAGTGTTGGTCGTGGCAGTGATCGCCGGAAAGATCATAGTTTGAGACCAAGAGTTGCTCATGGTAGTGATCGCCGGAAAGATAACCGTATGGTTTCGATCATGAGTTGATCGAGAGGGTATATTGCTTGGCCGGTTAGCCAAGAGAGATATGGTTATGGAGATCTGAGATGGTGATGTATCAGCATTGTATTAGTTTATCTCATGCTTAGTAGTTGCTTGATCGTGGTAGTTGATAATTAATTAACCTGATGATGCTATGTTGTTGTCTTGCCTTGATGTTTATGGTTGTTGTGAGCTTGCAAGTACATTCAATGTACTGACCTGGCGTGTCATGCCAGATTGCAGGTGATGCCGTGATTGCTTGATTGCTTGTCGTGGTTTCCGTTCGTGCGAGCTAGATCGTGTCCCAGCCAGAGTCCCCGCGGAGTGGAGTTCACCACCTTCGTCGTTGTTCCACTGCTAGAAGTTTTCCGCTGCTACGAGATGTTCCCCTGCTAGCATAGAGCAAGTGTAGTATCGCAGGCGTAGTGTCGCCATGCTGATGTGATCATTGTAACATCAGACCCGTGTAATTATTATTCTTGTAATGAGAGCTGATTTGTTCTACGTCAAGTAGTGCCGTATTCCAGAGACTTCTCCTCGATCTCTGGGCTGGAATACGGGGCGTTCCAGTTTTTCTAAGCCGGGGTGCCACACAGGCAGAGGAGATGGTTGCGATGTATACAAAGATCACAAGAGTTTAAAGTACATCTTCACCCAGAAGGAGCTTAACCTCAGGCAGAGGAGATGGTTGGAGCTCATAAAGGATTATGATATGAAGCTGCATTATCATCCAGGAAAGGCCAATGTCGTAGCAGACGCTTTGAGCCGTAAGAGTTATGCTAACACCCTCGTAAGCGGAGAGATGCCAAAGGAGTTAGCCGAGGACCTCAGGGAACTTCGATTGGAGATTGTTCCTATAGGCTTTGTGGCAACATTGGAGGTTCAGTCAACATTATTGGAAAAGATTTGAGAAGCTCAGAAGGATGACAAAGAGATCGATGAGATAAAGGAGAAGATGAGTGAAGGGAAAGCCAAAGGGTTTCGTGAGGATGAGCACGACACCTTGTGGTTTGAGGACCGTATATATGTGCCCAATAATGCAGAGATCAGGAAGTTGATTCTACAGGAGGCTCATGACTCGCCATACTCGATACACCCTGGAAACACCAAGATGTATTTGGATTTGAAGGTGAGTTTCTGGTGTACTGGTATGAAGAAGTATATTGCCGAGTATGTAGCCGTATGTGATGTATGTCAGAGAGTGAAGACAGAACATCAGAAGCCAGCAGGATTGCTACAGCGTATGCCGATACCCGAATGGAAGTGGGATAAGCTTGGCATGGATTTTATCACCGGATTGCCCAGGACCAAATCAGGATATGATTCTATATGGGTAGTATTTGACCTCTTAGCCAAAGTGGCTCACTTTATCCCAGTGAAAACAACGTATACACGTGCGAAGTCGGCCAAGATATACATGACCAGGATCGTATGTCTGCATGGAGTTCCGAGGACCATCGTATCAGATAGAGGAACACAGTTTACTTCAAAATTTTGGCATTAGTTGCACCAGACCTTGGGCACCAGATTAGAGTTCGGTACAGCTTTTCATCCGCAGACAGATGGACAGACTTAGAGAGTAAATCAAATTCTGGAGGACATGCTGAGAGCTTGTGCACTAGACTACGGATCTAGTTGGGATGACAACTTGCCCTACGCAGAGTTCTCATACAACAATAGCTACTAGGCCAGTTTGAAGATGGCACCGTTCGAAGCATTGTATGGGACAAGATGCCGAACACCGTTGATGTGGGATGAAGTTGGAGACCGCTAGTTGTTTGGACCAGATTTCATTAAGGAATCTGAAGAGAAGGTTAAACTGATTCGAGATAGACTGAAGGTAGCTTGGTCAAGGCAGAAGAGTTATGTAGATTCAAAACGCAAGGAGGTAGTCTATGAAATCGGAGACAGAGCATATTTGCGAGTTTCACCTTTGCGAGGTGTTAAACATTTTGGAGTTAAGGGAAAGTTAGCCCTGAGATTTGTGGGACCATACCGTGTGTTGGAACGCATGGGAGAGGTTGCCTACAAGTTGGAGTAACCTGAAGGACTGTCAGGAGTTCAAGATGTGTTTCATGTTTCCCAGTTGAAGAAGTGTCACGCTGAGATGGCCGATATACCATTGAGGGATATAGTACCCCTGGAGGCAATTCAGTTGGACAGTGATTTGACATATGAAGAGAAACCAGACAAAATTCTTGATTTTTCTAGCCAAGTTACTCGTAGTAAGGTTATCAAGTTTTGCAAAGTTCAGTGGAGCCACCATACCGAGGATGAAGCCACCTTGGAATGAGAGGATGATCTTCGCAAAGACCACCCACACCTATTTTCAAGCCAACCCGAATCTCGAGGGTGGGATTCATCTTAAGGGGGGTAGGTTTGTAACATCCCAAATTTTCAATTTGGAATGTTATACATAGGTCATTCATGCATAACATATTTTATTTGCATTTCGAGTCGCGACCCTCGAAATTCTAAGCAACTTAAGGACCCTCGGAGAGAGTTGGGGATTTCACCGTTTTCATATTTGAATTCAATCAATTATCGAAACCAGGATCATTGGTTTTATCATTTTTCTCTCTAAAATATTTGCATATTAAAATATATGATAGGAGTTAATATGACTTCTCCAAAATAAATGAAATATTGGAGGAAAATATTAAAATCAAATATTTGATTTTATTCAGATTTTATTGGTATTTTATTTGAATTAGAAAGAAATTGTATTTTTTTCAAAATTGCATTTTACGCCAAGAAAATGTTCACCCTGTTCTAAATATTTTATTTAGACGGTGAAAATTTGTTTTGGTATTTTTAGTTTTTTATTTATTTTTCTAGGATTTTATTTTAGCGGAATATGTTAAAAAAACTCCCGCCGGACCGCACTGGGCCGAGGCCCAGCCGGCCCAGCCGCGCGCCTTCCCGCACCGGCTCGGGAGAGGACTCCGGAGCAGCGCCGCCGCCACCGCCAGGACGTGTCTGTCCCGGACACGCCGCCACCACCCCCTCCCACAAGCCACCGCCCCCCCTTATAAGCCACCACCCCTCCCCCACTTCGCCACCCCACCCTGCCACCGCAGCCCGTAGCAGCAGCAGCGCAGCCGCCCCGCGCGTCGCCCTCCTCGCCGCTGCACGACCCGCGCCACCCCGCCGTCGCCCGCGCCGCCGTCCAGCTCGCCGGAAGCCGCTAGAGCCGCGTCGGAGGTCGTAATCTCGCCGTTCAGTTTTTTTCGATTTAGGTAAAAACCGTCCGTTTTAGAAAAAAAACCCTAGAGTTGTTTTCTTTCGGTTCGCCGGTTTTCTTGGTTTAGTTTAGTTAGCGGACATTCGTCCGTATGTTCGTTTTAACAAACGGTTTTCGCCCGTTAGTTACAGACAACGAACGCTCGTTCGTTAGCCTGTTCATCCCTTTTTCTTTTTCTCGGGTTTTTCACGATTATTTTCGATCACGATTTCTGATCCGATTTTTGTTTTAGTTTGTCTTTTCGGTCGGTTATCGGAATCAGGCGATTCAAGCGCCTAGATCTTCGTCTCGAAACCCTCTTTCCGTTTAACCAACTTGAACAAGATTTTGGTACTGTAAAATTTGACTTTTGTTCAGATTAGCAAACGTACCTTGTTTCTTTCGCAGTTTGAGTTTCGTTGCTTCGTTTGATTTGATTCTTTTTGCAAATCGGAGTTCTTAAGTTGAACCTTCTGGTTAGATATTCTTATTTGAGTTTTACCCTTGCATCTTCGATTGATTGCTTATGTATGCTATTGTTTGTTTGCGGTAGAATTCCCAGAGTGTGAAGCGTGCTACATCGAGTCCCTAGGTTTTGCGGATCGTCAGCAAGGCAAGTAACACATTGATCATACCCTTTTCATACCCAGTTTTTATGCATTAGTTCCAATCCTCATACAGTGCATGATTAGGATGTGATTAACTTGTGGGTTTGGGAAGTAGATGTTGAGGTAGAACCCATTACCCTATTTATTATCAAACCCTTGGGAGTTACTTCTCCGTTATGCTTATATTGCTATGCTATGCTTGTAGATGTGGATTGGGTCCGAGTGTATCCATGACAGATGTGAGATTGTTAATTAATGGTTCAACTTAAGGTGGCAACTTTAATACACATCTGGGTGGATTGCTTGTTTGGGCACCTGGAGAATCCAGTGTTATCCTAGGATATCCCGGAGTACCCGTGTGATTTTCCTACGGTCCTCCACCCAGGCTCAAATGATCTTAAGATTATTCATGCTAGAAACTTCCGTGTACAGCCACAAGCCATTATGGGCTCTGGCATAGTTGAGTAAGTTGCGTGAGCTCTTGAAGAGGTTTTCTAGCAGATGTAGGGGAAAGTAGGTGTAACGGTCCACCTAGAGTAAAGAGTTAATGTTTCTGAAAGACTGTGTCTCAGTCATCCGTTTCTCAAACACCTTGTAGTGTGAGAAATCCAACGGAGGAGATCGAGTCTTGTGAGGAAAAGTGCGCAAACCTCTGCAGAGTGTACAATCTAATCATGGTTAGCTGTGTCCCCGGTTATGGACATTTTGAGTACCTGGTATTTGGATTGTCCTATTGTATCTCATCACTCTAATTTAATTTGTGGGTTAATGAATTACTTTTAATTGGGATTGAGTTGGAGCAACCTTCTCAATGATGTTTCAACTACCATGATAGTTAAAATAAAACCTATTCCTTTGTTGTAGGGAAAAATTGGCTTTTCGCAAAAACCTTATAACCATAGAGCCTCCACCAGGCAAATATGCATATAATGTTAGCCTTATTCTGTTCAATTCTATACTGTGTTACAATGCTAGCATATTCCATGTGCTGACCCATTTTCGGGCTGCAACGTATCATGTTGCAGACTTTTCAGACGAGGAGTAAGGTATGCTAGGTCGCTGCCGTGTAGCTCAGCTATGCCATTGGAGTTGATGGACTCACTTTATCTTCCCAGCCTTCCGATGTTATCGTGTTAGATGGACTTAAGCCATATTTATTGTAATAAGTTCTCTTTTGGAGACATTCGATGTAATAAGTGTGTGATTGCTACTCTGTTATAAATCCTCGAGTACTATGTGTGTCAGCATACTGATCCAGGGATGACACTTAAGCACAGAGACTTGACCGTCTGAGGTCGGGTTGCTACAGATGCCCGGTAGCACTTCATGTTAATTTTCAATGTGATTTGTAATTCCGATGAAATCAATTGATTAGTAAAAAATAATATAATAATATCAAATTGTTCTCGGTTGTCTTTAAGTTTTGGTTCTCAACAATTTTTCATCAACCAATTCCTGCAGCATCATCTGGTACTCAAAATCCGTCTTGTTCACGGACAAAGGCGTCGATTCCAGCACGGTGAAGGTGGTTCGGCGCAGCTCGCCTAGCACAACCTCCTTCTCCAACCGCATTGCCTTTCTCGTGTCCAGCTCCATTCCAGGAGAGGTGGAAGAATGCACCCTCACAACAAGACAGAGAGGGAGAAACACTCTCGAGCGGAACATGCTCTGTTTGACCTAGTGACCTGCTTCGGACGTCCACGGCGTCTCGGTCCTGCCTCCATCGTTGACAAATTGAATAACCTATAATTACGATGACATAGTAAACTAACTAATCAGTTAATCAAGTTTAATATTAAATTGGTAGTAAAGTTTAATATTAAATTGGTAGTAATCATGGCATGCCGCCGGGCTCCTCCTCCTCCTTGTCGGCATCGATGTTCTTGTAAGATCTTCTCCATGGCGTGCGAGTAGGAGGACTCAAAGAGCACTTGAGAGTATATAGAATCCCGGTAGCACTTCATGGTAATTTTCAATGTCATTTTTAATTTCGATGAAATCAATTGATTAGTAAAAAAAATTCATCCGGTACTCAAAATCCCTCTTCTTGTCGGAAAAAGGCGTCGATTCAAGCACGATGAAGGTGGTTCGGCACAGCTCGCCGAGCACATCCTCCTTCTCCAACCGCATCGCCTTTCTCGTGTCCAGCTCCATTCTAGGAGAGGTGGAAGAATGCCCCCTCACAACAAGACAGAGAGGGAGAAACACTCTCGTGCAGAACATGCTCTGTTCGACCTAGTGAGCTGCTTCGAACGTTTTGGCTGAATCCAGATCTGGAGGAGTAAGCACACAAATACGCAGCTGAAATTGGTCATCTTCCCGGACAAAGGTGTCAATTCCAGCACGGTGAAGGTGATTCCGCGCAGCTCGCCGAGCACAGCCTCCTTCTCCAACCGCATCGCCTTTCTCGTGTCTAGCTCCATTCTGGGAGAGGTGGAAGAATGCCCCCTCACAACAAGACAGAGAGGAAGAAACACTCTCGTGCGGAACATGCTCTGTTCGACCTGAGACACACTTAAGTTTTTGAATCCACTGCTAACCTTCTGATGGAACTACGTTGACCCCATAGGTCTTGGGAAGTAACAATGTTCCGAGAAACACAACAATGTTATATTTCACGGAACATTGTTACTTCCCGAGAATAACATTGTTACGTTGACCCCCAAAGAAACATTGTTACTTCCCGTTACGTAACAATGTTATTTTGGGGAAATAACAATGTTCCGAGAAACACAACAATGATATATTTTGCGGAACATTGTTACATCCTGATAATAACATTGTTATGACCCGTAATGGAACATTGTTACTTCACATGAGTAACATTGTTCCGTGAAATAGAATTACTCAGGCTCTCTCTCTCACTCTCTCCCAAATCCATAAAAGTGAGCATTGCCTCGGATAAGAAGGCGACGGGAGAAATCCTTTTTCCAAACTACGTAACAATGTTATTCTTCACAAGGTATATCCTAAAAGTGTAGACGTGGCTCTTTCAGGAGTGGCGCAAGAATCTGCTGCCTCACCAAGCCGGCGGTCAACTCAATAGAGTTGTCCAATTGATAATTAAGCAGATGATTCACATACTTCACAATCGTACACGACATGAAAATTTTAGGCCTTCCTCGGCATCATGGAAGCAGGATGGACTAAACGAGCCAAGGTACACATATATCAAGAAAACCTTGTCGAACTCTAGCACCCCAAGCACCATCATGGTCATTTGCAGGTTCGCTTTTTTCTATGATGTTCTTGCATTTACAAGAGTGTCTTCTGGCACCATGCGCACCAGTGTCGGTGGTGTATCGATTTTAGCCCTTATCCACGGTGTCTCCCTCCTGCGTCCACCGTTGACAAATTGAATATCCTATAATTACGATGACATGGTAAACTGACTAATCAGTTAATCAAGTTTAATATTAAATTGGTAGTAAGCATGGCATGTCGCCGGGCTCCTCCTCCTCCTTGTCGGCATTGGTGTTCTTGTAAGATCTTCTGCACGACATGTAAGTAGGAGGACACAAAGACCACTTGAGAGTATATAGAAGCCCGGTAGCACTTCATGTTAATTTTCAATGTGATTTGTAATTCCAATGAAATCAATTGATTAATAAAAGAATAATATAATAATATGAAATTGTTCTCGGTTGTACTTTAAGTTTTGGTTCTCATGTTATCAACTCAAATTTTCATCAACCAATTCCTGCAACATCATCTGGTACTCAAAATCCGTCTTCTTCCCAAACAAAGGCGTCGATTCCAGCACGGTGAAGGTGGTTCGGCGCAGCTCACCGAGCACAGCCTCCTTCTCCAACCGTACCGCCTTTCTCGTTTCCACCTCAATTCTGGGAGAGGTGGAAGAATGCCCCCTCACAACAAGATAGAGAGGAAGAAACACTCTGGTGCGGAACATGCTCTGTTCGACCTAGTGAGCTGCTTTGGACGTTCCGGCTGAATCCAAATCTGGAGGAGTAAGCACACAAATACGCAGCTGAAATTGGTAGCAAAAATAAGAACATATGAGACATAGATAGATAGAACATAGATAGATAAAACGATAGATTATAAAACGATACATGCCTTCATTCAGACGCCGGAGGAGGACATCACCGAGTCGGAGGAGGACGACGAGTAGTAGTTTTTCATTTTATCTATCTATCATAGGAGGAGGCTGAACTATCTATGCACTATCTATGTATCGTTTTATAATCTATCGTCTTATCTATTTATGTCCTAACTATCTATCCTTTTCTATCTATCTATGTCTATGTACTATCTATCTATCGGGTTTTTATCTATCTATGTCTATTGAATCAGAGCCAAATGTGTATCGAGTCGTAGTACAAAAAAGGAAAAAATATAGCGCATCTGCTAGAGCGGCTCGGGCGCGCAAGACCTCGTCGTGAGAAACACAATACGTCCTTTAGTTGAGTACCAAAACATAGGTCTGTTACAAAGCGCCCGAGGCCCGAATGACACTGGTCACCCTTCATCAGCAAGGACACACACACACCCGTGCAACACACTCATCTTCACAATCGTCCACGACATGGAAATTTTAGTCTTTCCTCGGCATCGGTGTGGCTTTAAATATATTTAAAAAACAGGTCCTTTGTTATTCACATGTTAGCATCCCATGAGACACACTTAAGTTTTTGAATCCGCTGCTACCCTACCGATGGAATTACGTTGACCCAAAAGGTCTTGGGAAGTAATAATGTTCCGAGAAACACAATGATGTTATATTTATAGACATATTTTAGAGTGTAGATTCAAACAAAATTGGTTAAACATGGTGACGCGGGTCATAATATTTATTGACATCCACTAACATTTTGTCAGTTAAACCCACTGTCAAAATTTAACACACATTACAAAGTGGACTAATAAATCAGGACCGAGGTATTTTGCCCAACTGGGACTGAAGGCCCTGACGGACCGGGACTATCTTGTATGTTTGGTGCCTGGTAAGGTACTGCAAACATGCCTATGTTTAGTTTCAGAAGTGCACACTGGTGATTTCCTTGGAAAATGCACAAAGCTTCTAGTTCCTCCAACTATGTCATAAAATCTTGCAAGAAACCTCAGCGATGAGATGAGTTCAGTTCAGTCAGGCTACTCTATTGGGTCGGTTGGTTTTGGATTGCGACTAGGAAGGTCTCATGCAATACAATTTCTCACTACTAATTTGTTGATGAGTGACATGAATCCTCCTCATTTGTGAAGATAATAATCTGGCTATTCAATTTGTCACTAAAATTACTAATCAGTTGATTATTTTATTGAAATTACCTGTTTATTGGGATACACTTAGTTTTCGGTGAATGTGTATAGGGTGTTTGGTTGACTAGGCATTTGTAGAATTCATCATAAAGATAATTACGATGACACGGTAAATTGATTAATCAGTTAATCAGGTTTTATATTAAATTGGTAGTGTGAAAGCATGACATGTCGCCGGGCTCCTCCTACTCCTTGTCGGCGTCGGTGTTTTTGTGATAGTTTCGTATCACACAGTTTGAAAAATCAACTTCTGGTGGTAAACGTTAAGCCCGCTAGGTGGACCACGGTTGTGCGGGCGGAAGCATCGGTCCATGGTGTTGGTGGGGTCGTTGATGTCTCCATCTCCAAGCTGAAGGAAGCCACCAATTTGTAAGATTGGTGGTTTCTTTCATGGAAGCAGGATGGACTAAATGATCCAACACTACAAAAAAGACACATCCATGACATTTTGGGCCGAACAGTTTTTTTGTCATACTTATGACACTTCTATGACGATAATTGTGACAAAACCCAGTATCATCATAGATGTGGTGGGGTCCTACTTCTATGACAAAAAATCATGAAAAAATGGGCTTTTCGTCCTGGGTGGGCTGGAGACGCAGCTGTGTGATATTCTTAGGTCCGTCCATGATGGAAAAAACCATGGTAGAAGCGAGGGTGAGGAAAATATCGGGGAGTTCCCGGTTATGGCGGGTGGTCGGGGGCCGAGCGATGCGCGTTTCTCTCAGACGTATGCGCATGTGTGCGAGGCGTTGGGCTCTAACTGAACTCTAGCGAGGCATTGGGCTCTAACTCAACCCGAGTGATTGCACTGCAGGCTACGCGTTACTCAACCCGAGCGATCGATCGATGGCTATTAACTGAACCTGATCGAGCGATTCCTTCACTACTACTGCTAACTGAAGCCGATCGATGCTGCCTTTGGATGAACATTGAGCGATGTTGGGGGGTTTGGATGAACAGTTCCCGGTGGGGGTTGGATGAACAGGAACCCGTGGTAGTAGAGGCCGTTGCCGCTGGATGAACAGTACCCCGATCAATCGAGTCGGTGGATGAACATGACCCCGTGGATTGTTGGTTGAATAGTAGTCGGTGGAGGGCTGGTTGAACAGTAGCCGGTGGAGGGCTGGATGAACAGTTGGCCTTGGAGGGGTGGTTGAATAGGACCAGCGTGGAGAGGGCTAGTTAAACAGTAGCCGGTGGAGGAGAACACGGTGGAGGCTGGATGAATAGGAGCCCGTGGATGAACAGTCACAGGTGGAGGCTAGAGGAGGTCGACGGTGGATGAACAGTAGCCCGTGGAGGCTAGAGGAGGTCGACGGTGGAGATGAACAGTATCCCGTGGAGTCCCGTTTTGCGGTATGCCACACCCCTCCCGATGAACATGACCCCCGTTTCGACCGTAGCGCTCCAACACAAGTCTGTTTCTTCCATTTTGTGGTACGCCACACCCCTCCCGATCAACAGGACCCCGTTTCCACCGTAGGAGGTCCATTTCCTCTGTTTTGTGGTATGCCAGACCCCTCCAGATGAATAGGATCCTGTTTCGACCGTGGCCGGTCGAACACAAGGCCATTTCATCCGTTCTGCGATACGCCAGGCCTCATTTCCATCGTCTGTTCCATCCAAGTTGGTTGGCTCCCAATTAACACGACAACGACGCAGCTTCTCCGTTTCGACCCAGCCATGTACACGAGCCCTGGCCGTACGTATGCGCGACTAGGCGTTCGAGACCCCACTCGTATGTACGTATGTGGCTGTATTTACTTTCTTGCAACAAGGCCGCTGTACATACGTGTACATGCTACGTGCGCGCCTCTACTACGACACGTGCGTGCCTCTACTATGACACGCGCCCTTCCTTACACGGCCACGGTACATCGCTGCAGCCTACAGACAGACCAATCATATGTACGTACACATTCGCGACCAGAATGACAACGCGACGTACGCTTCGACCAGGTGGGTCCCGTCGATCAGGCACTTCCTTGCGTGCGAAGATGTAGCTGGTTGGTCCCAGCAGTCAGGGGAGCGAATCATTTTTTTGCCCGTAATATGGATGCACTTCCTTGCATGCGAAGATGCAGCTGGTGGGTCCCAGCAGTCAAGGGGAGAAAACATTATTTTTCATGGTAAAAAGGATGCGGTTGCATGCATGCGTCCATGGGCGTGGTGCGTCCCCACTATCAGCCTATCACGTACAGTCATCTTCCGATGACTCTCGGATGTTGACCATGTTGACCACACCATGCAGAGCGCACCAAGGCCGGTGGATGACGGCGAGGCCCAAGACTGGAATGACCCGGAGATGGGGAAGGTGAGGTAGTGGTGTCGCAGATGGAGAGGAGTGGGAAACTTGACTGGTTCGGGTGCGCGGGAGCATTACCGCCCACGGGAGATAGGAGCAATAACATAGGTTGAAGATGGAGCACGGCTGTTGGATTAGCATCCAATGGTCCAGCTGCTAGAATCATTTGTTGATTAAGTTGAAAAAGCCCTACGTACACGTCTGCTTAGTAGGCCCACAAGTCAGCAACCAAATCTGCCGGGTCCCAGCTGTTATCGGGAGGAATAGTTTTTTTGCATAATAAGGAGGCACTTCCTTCCGTGCGAAGATACAGCCGGTGGATCCCAACTGTTAGGGGGAGGAAACAACTTAATAAGGAGGAACTTTCCTTGCATGCGACCAAGGACCTCGTGGGTCCCAGCCGTCAGGATCTCCAAGTATAGTCCTCTTCCGATGACTCTCGTTTGTTAACCATGCCGCGCTGAGCGCAGCAAGGCGATGGATGACGGCGAGGCCCCAAACTAGAACGACCCGGAGATGGGGAGGACGTGGCAGTGGAGTCACAAATGGAGAGGAGTGGGAAACTTGACTGGTTCGGGTGTGGGGTGGACCTACACTCGGCAGAGAATAACAGGAGGTGCGGAGTGGAGGGATGGCCTGGCCATCGGCGGGGTAGTGTTTCGCTGAGGCACGCAAAACAACGCCACTGGATGCCCGAGGATGGAGCAGGCGGTCCAGACAGCGCTGGGGGAAGAAGATGAGAGATTGCAGAAGAATGCCGGTCGTTGGATGTAAATCCAACACCTTGTTAGGCTTCGACCTACTGGCCCACATGTCAGCCAGTCCATTTGTTTTTTTAGTCCATTTGGTGGGCTGGGTGAAACAATGGTGTAGCATCTATGCAGCCCGTTTATATATATGGTAGAATTTAAAGCCCATTTGCATTTTCTCAAAATCTGTAGACTTGCTGAGCTGGGTGAAAATAACATGTTGGCCTGGACGGAGAAATGTTATAAAAACATAAACACATGATTGCACGTCTATTACTGCATTGGTTAGTAATATCTTTGCAAGCTTATGTACGCAATCACTAGGAGTTAACTTGCCAAGTTACGCAATAAAATATCATTTTAATTTGATGAGTTAATAGGACGTGGGGTATTATTATTTTTTAGGCTAGACGTGGGGCAGTTGAGTTGGTTCTAGGGAAAAGTACTGGCAGAAAACTCAATTTACATCAAAAAATAAAGTGGGAGAAAATTCAGATATATGATTAATGAAAACAAAAAATAAAGGAAGTTGGAAGGTCGATAAAATGGTTGGACGAATGACAGGTTTAACGGAACCTTATGTTGTTTATATTATATATATATATATGTAATAAGATAAGATATAAATATAGGTTCAGTTTTGCATTCTTATAGAAAACATAGGTTCAGTTTTGCATTCTTATAGAAAAATAGAACTGAGTTGTGCGTCGTCTTGAAAAAACAAATATAACTTGGGCTGCTAATGTTATAGACAAACTAGGTTGGGAGGCCCATAGGCCGCTTGATACCTGCTGGATCCAAACAATGTTGAAACATGTCGTGGGCTACCCTTGTTAAACAACAAAACCTAGGCCATGGATCTGGTGGGCCCGGGACTGTCAGCCTCTCAACGAACAGTTGTCTCCCGATTCCTCTTGTTTTGCTGACCATATTGGGAACGACAGACGGCGGCGCCATGGCGAGAGCACCAAGGCGGAGGACGACATCGAGACATCATACCGAATGAACCAGAGCACGGGAAGACGCAGGTGGAGGCGAGTATGAGGGTTGACTTGTTCGGGTGCAGGGTGGGCCGGTGGAGCTGCCGCCGCCGGACAATGTGTGGGAGTAGAGGGATGGCCAGCCGCTGTATAGGAAGAGGATGAAAGATTGAGCAAAATAAAGAACTACAAATAGATAGGTGGTTGGTCCCATAGGTCTGTGTACAAGACCTGTTGGGTCCACCTGAGAAGGGGAATATGTTGGCAGGAAGGAGATTCAAAGCACGATAGCCGAGTGAACTAGTTGTTTTAAACGGACAAGTGAACTAGTTACATACATAAGCAAATAGCCATTAAAAAAAGCAAACAGGTTAATGCGTTCTGAAAAGAAATATTTCAGACAAAACAGATAATTACAACACACAGGCTAATGCATGAAACACTTAGATGATAAAGGTGCTTATAAACAGAAAAAGTACAACATCTAGACCTTCCTAGCACGCTTGATCATGACACTGCGGCTGTCCATGTACTCGTCGGTTACAGGAAGCAGACACGCCCTCCCATCCAATAGCCGCCTATATATGTCGTAGCATGTGTATGCGTCCTTGGCCGCGTAGGTTATGTAGGCTAGATTCAGAGGTACCTTCCACGTGTTCAGGTCCTTGGTATCGTTGTCTTCTTTCATGTTGGTGTATCAGGGGTCGATGATGGTCTCGGCGAGGTCAACCACGGAGTCCTTCTCCTACCCGTTGCCGATGATCTTGTATTGCTTCTGGGTGTCGACAAGCTTGTTGCACCAGATGGCCGAATCATCGCGTTCTTCCTTCTTTCCACTATAGCGAAGGTGCAGTCGGCGCTGCTGATGAAACGGGCGAATGCTCCAGAACCTCTGATTGCCCTACAACAATGGTAGACGAGAGCCTGTCCCACACACATACATAGGCGATGGTGATCCCCTGGTCCCTGTCAGGAGATTAATGGATGAGCAGAAGGTCTAAGTCCTGCGACCTTGTGCTTTCTCGTCCTGTAGGTACTGCTTGAACTCGGCGAGGCAGAGCTTCACCGAGTCCGGATCGTTGGTGTACGTTACATTCAACTTGGTGCAGCCATAGGGCTGAACGGCGAACTCAAAGGGGAACTCCTTGCTGAAGTCCATATCAAGAAGGCTCACCCCTCGGATCGCCATTGGAGTCTCTTCAAGTGAACGAGTGGGTAGGCGGCGACAACAGTTCGTTTTTCAGCTCATGGGGAACTGGATTCAACAGTAAACTGAGTGTGTACAGGCGACAACAGTTACTACCCATCCCTCACCTACTGCACACCTGGCAGAAGATGCACCCTCAGCGCATTCAAATGCCTCCATTAAGAAACCTACTCTAGCCACACGTTGGTTCACGAGCGGGTCTATATTGCCGCTTTCACACAGATAATACTACCAAGTTTGAACTGTTTGTTATAGTTGTTGTCCTCTACATCATCATGTCGTGTTTCCCAATTTGCAAGATTTAGAACCAACAAATAAGATCTAAATAATAAGTACAACAAAGATGCCTACACATCTCATTGATTCACATCTTGCTAAATTCATAACCAACAAATAAGATTCAAATCATAAGTACAACAAATATGCCTACACATCTCATTGATTCCCAGCTTGCGAGATTCAGACCGAACCCATTAGAGCCTTTTGATAAAGTGAATACCGGGATTAAATCCATCTTGGCTAGCCGTGTCATACAACTGAAGAACTTGGCGAATGCTTTTGATCGTCACAACATCTGTAGTTGAGTATTACTGTTTGCACAACACACATAAGAAGAGCCTGAATACTATAATTGTGGAACTCCTTGAACTCAACCTCCATCTCCACTCGGATGAGGCCTGCCTGGACTTCCATGATTCAATTCATGCACCTTTTGCTGTAGTTCACCTGAAATGAAGCAGAGATAGCATCATTCAGCTAGCATGAAGTACTTGGTCTCATGAGCTGGCAGGTTCTTTAGTAGTTGCACTAAAATTGAGGAACATTAGGGTTGGCTGTCCTGCTCATGTAAGGTGCAACTGTAATTTTCTAATCCTTTTGTGCAGTTCCACTAAAATAAAGTTCCATTGTGGTGGCAGTGATGGCTCATCTGGCAAAGGCTAATAAAATGTTGCACGAGATTACCAGCAGAATTTGACGGAGATTTTGGAAACTCCAATCACCATTTTGTGCAGTTCCAACAAAATTGAGAGATGTTGCCCACGTGACATTTTAGTTGAACTGCACAAGACACTCATTCCAAAAAAGAGTGTTTTGTGCAGTTCACCAAAAGGTCAGAATAGCAATAAGGTGAAATGGATATCCCTATCTGCACAAAAAGATAGAAAGTAAACAATGGACGGTCAATAAGAATATATGAAACATACATGAAATGAAAAGAAGCATCTTAATTATGTTCATGGCAATCACGCAAGGACGGTAGAAATTTTAAAACGTCGGCAATGCTTCATGTTACCAGAAGCATTACGATCAATAATGTCATTCGTCAAATATGGGATTACTTTAATGGTGGCATTGCTTGTTTACCAGATACAGTAAATCAACAGTTGGTTTAAGGGCATGGGACCGTGGGGATACCAGGACACTCAGCAGCGTAAAGGAGCAACTTACTTATCATACTGGGGAAAACAACAGGAGTACCATTTGTAACACATTTTAATTGCATCATATCACTAGAGGCATTAGATTAACAATAACATTGGTTAGACATGTCCCTAAGGTAATAGTGTGGTCGCTTCATTTTACATGTGTCCTTACATTAACAACAGCAAAAGGTTATTATAAGGACATGCGACAGTGGACGCATCAGCACAATGTACCTACAGGAGGCATAAAGTGGTGATGCCGAGTTTGTTCATGCTCTGTGAGGGCAGCAAATCTAATCCTGGAGACCTTTTACTATGTGAGGGAAGCAAATCTAATCCTGGAGACCTTTTACTATGAGAGGGCAACAAATCTAATCCTGGAGACCTTTTACTATGTGAGTGTAGCAAATCTAATCCTGGAGACCTTTTACTATGTGAGGGCAGCAAATCTAATCCTGGAGACCTTTTACTATGTGAGGGCAGCAATTCTAATCCTGGAGACCTTTTACTATGTGAGGGCAACAAATCTAATCCTGGACATACTCTATTGACTTGTCCACCAGCCGCCACTTTCTATCCTTTTTTCAACCAATAATAGATATGTTCCTTATCTAGTTTGTACTGTGTTTTCTCATTATTTCCCTTTTCAACCAAGAGACCGGTTGGGTATCTGGTCTCTACTACTTTCACCATATTATTTCCTCTTTGAATCAAGTCCTAGATTGGAAAGCATGAAGTAGCTTTACCTCTAATAATACTAAAAAATTAGGTGGCGTTGGAAGAGCTGATGGGAGTAGAAAAAGATGCACATGCAGACATGTGGGGAGCTGGCGCAGTAGAGCAAGGCCGCTTTCGAAGAACTTATACCTAAGGGTCGTCGGGATGTCGGCGGCGGTAGGTCGGATCTGCGCACAATACGGCAGGGTGGAAGAAGGGTCGGAGGACCTCCCGAGCCAGCACTGTGTCGGAGAGAATAGCACGGGCAGAGGATCGGGCCCCTCCAGCAGTTGTGGGTTTCCTCCCTCACCGGCGATGACCGCGTGAACGATGCACCTAGTCCTCTACACACACCAGCCGAAGGGATCCGGCCGGATCTGTGACCTGCGGTGAGCAGAGAGAAAATGTCGCTACCGCTGTATTGTTTAGATCTGGAGAGGATAAGAGAATAAAGAGAGCAACCCTAGTAAAGCAAGCGCTCAGGCCCCGGCGTACATATATGGTGGAGTGATTATCTTTTCCTCTCCACAACAAGCGTTTCAATTTGTGTACGTGGCATTAAAGAAAAGAAACTCTCTATTTAAGGCGAGTAACTGTATGACTCCTACTTACTACTACTACTACTACTACCTCCGTCCTGGTTTATAGGTCACCTTTGTAGTTCATGCCAAATTTTGACCAAATATTTAGCTAACAAAATGTAAAATGCACGTCAACAAAAATTATATCGTTGTATTCGTATTTCAACATAGTTATCAATGATATAATTTTCGGTAACATGCATGAATGTTTTGTTAGTTCAATCTATAGTCAAAATTTGACACAATATACAATGGGGACTGAGGGAGTCCTGGATTAGGGGGTCTCCAGACAGCCCGACTATCTCCATTGGCCAGACTGTTAGACTATGAAGATACAAGATTGAAGACTTCGTCTCGTGTCCGGTTGGGACTCTACTTGGCGTGGAAGGCAAGCTAGGCAATACGGATATGGATATCTCCTCATTTGTAACCGACCTTGTGTAACCCTAACCCTCTCCGGTGTCTATATAAACCGAAGGGTTTTAGTCCGTAGGACAACAATCACAACATACAATCATACCATAGGCTAGCTTCTAGGGTTTAGCCTCTCTGATCTCGTGGTAGATCTACTATTGTACTACCCATATCATCAATATTAATCAAGCAGGACGTAGGGTTTTACCTCCATCAAGAGGGCCCGAACCTGGGTAAAACATCGTGTCCCCTGCCTCCTATTACCATCCGGCCTAGACACACAGTTCGGGACCCCCTACCCGAGATCCGCTGGTTTTGACACCGACATTGGTGTTTTCATTGAGAGTTCCTCTGTGTCGTCGCTGTTAGGATTGATGGCTCCTACTATCATCGATAGCGATGCGGTCCAGGGTGAGACTTTTCTCCCCGGACAGATCTTCGTATTCGGCGGCTTTGCACTGCCGGCTAATTCGCTTGGCCATCTGGAGAAGATTGAAAGCTACGCCCCTGGCCATCAGGTCAGATTTGGAAGTTTGAACTACACGGCCGACATCCGCGGAGACTTGATCTTTGACGGATTCGAGCCACAGCCTGGCGCGCCGTACTGTCACGATGGGTATGACCTAGCTCTGCCGCCGAACAGTACCCCAGAGGCCACGCCCGCATCAGTTCCGACCCTTAGCTCAGAGCCAACTACGCCAATCGAGGAAGGGTGGTTAGACACCACCTCAGGGGCTGCAGTCTCAACGGCGATCGAGCCGAACACCAGCCTAACCCTCTGCGCAGCCCGTGACTCCAAGGTGCCGGACTCTTTTCCGGACTCCGAACCATCCGCGCCCCTGTCAATTGAATCCGATTAGGCGCCGATCATGGAATTCACCGCCGCGGATATCTTTCAGCACTCGCCCTTCGGCGACATTCTGAATTCACTAAGGTCTCTCTCTTTGTCAAGAGAGCCCTGGCCGGACTATGGCCAACAGGATTGGGATGCGGACGATGAAGAAATTCGACGCCCACGCACCACCCACTTAGTAGCCACTGTCGATGATTTAACCGACATGCTCGACTTCGACTCCGAAGACATCGACGGTATGGACGGCCATGTAGGAGACGAACATGAACCAGCGCCTATAGGGCACTGGAAAGCCACCTCGTCATATGACATATACATGGTGGATACACCCAACGAAGGCAATGGCGACGAGATAGCGGAGGATGACCCCTCCAAGAAGCAACCCAAGCGCCGACGTCAGCGGCGCCGCTCTAAGTCCCGCCAAAGTAAAAGTGGTGATACCGGCAGAGGAGATAATAACACTCCGGATAGTGCCGAAGACAACAACAATCCCCCCCAGCAAGATTTAGAGCAGGAGGATGAAGGAGCCAGCTCTCCTGAGAGAGCGGCAGACGGAGAGGAGGAGGATGAAAATTACATGCCCCCTCCGAAGACGAGGCAAGCCTCGGCGACGGTGAATTCGCCGTAGCAGAGGATCCCGTCGAACAAGAACGCTTCAAGCACCAGCTTATGGCCACGGCAAATAGCCTGAAGAAAAAGCAGCAGCAGCTTCAAGCTGATCAAGATCTGCTAGCTGAAAGATGGACTGAAGTCCTCGCCGCTGAGAAATATAAACTCGAGCGCCCCTGCAAGAATTACCCAAAGTGCAGGATACTACCCCGACTGGAGGAAGAAGCGTATGATACGGCTGATCAGCCACCTCGTGGCCGCGATAGAGAGGCATTCCAGCAAAAAGCTCAGCCTCCACCCCAACGCCATTCAAATAAAAAGGCATGGGGAGATACGCCAGACCTGCAAGACATATTGGAGGACAAAGAAAAGCATGCAAGATCGATCTACGGATCACGACGGTGCACCACTCTGCAAGATGATAAACGTCATGCCGGATACAGTAAAAGCAAATCCGGCCGGGCCAAACACAACGGGCAAGACCCATTCGAGGCGCGTCGCGATATAGCCCAATACAGAGGCGCCGCACACCCCTTATGCTTCACAGATGAAGTAATGGAACATCAATTCCCAGAAGGTTTCAAACCTGTAAATATTGAATCATACGACGACACAACAGATCTCGCAGTATGGATTGAGGATTTCCTCCTCCACATCCACATGGCCCGCGGTGATGACTTACACGCCATCAAATACCTCCCACTAAAGCTCAAAGGACCAGCGCGGCATTGGCTTAACAGCTTGCCAGCGGACTCCATTAGCTGTTGGGAAGATCTGGAAGCCGCATTCCTAGACAACTTTCAGGGCACTTATGTGCGACCACCAGACGCCGATGACTTGAGCCACATAATTCAGTAGCCAGAAGAGTCGGCCAGGCAATTCTGGACTCGGTTCCTTACAAAGAAAAATCAAATCGTCGACTGTCCGGATGCGGAGGCCTTAGCGGCTTTCAAACACAACATCCGAGACGAGTGGCTACCCTGGCACCTTGGTCAGGAAAAGCCGAAATCTATGGCAGCTGTCATGACGCTCATGACCCGCTTCTGTGCGGGAGAAGACAGCTAGCTGGCTCGCAGTAATAATATATCAAAGAACCATGGTACCTCAGATACCAAGGATGGCAATAGCAGGTCATGTCGCAACAAACATAAGCGCCACATTAACAGCGAAAATACTGAGGATACGGCAGTTAATGCCGGATTGAAAGGCTCTAAACCCGGTCAGCGGAAAAAGACATTCAAACAAAGTACGCCAGGTCCGTCCAGCTTGGACCGTATACTCGATCGCTCGTGTCAAATACACGGCACCCCAGACAAGCCAGCCAATCACACCAACAGGGACTGTTGGGTGTTCAAGCAGGCCGGCAAGTTAATTGCCGAAAACAAGGACAAGGGGCCGCATAGCGATGAGGAGGAGGAGCCCCGGTAGCCGCACACTAGAGGACAGAAGAGGTTTCCCCTGCAAGTGCGGACAGTGAACATGATATACACAACCCACATCCCCAAGAGGGAGCGGAAGCGTGCGCTCAGGGACGTATATTCGTTGGAGCCAGTCGCCCCAAAGTTCAACCCTTGGTCCTCCTGTCCGATCACCTTCGATCGCACGTACCACCCCACTAGTATCCGTCATGGCAGATTCGCCGCATTGGTCCTAGACCCAATCATTGATGGATTTCACCTCACTCGAGTCCTTATGGATGGCGGCAGCAGCCTGAACTTGCTTTATCAGGACAAAGTGCGCAAAATGGGTATAGACCCCTCAAGGATCAAACCCACAAAAATGACCTTTAAAGGCGTCATCCTAGGTGTAGAGGCCCATTGCACAGGCTCAATTACACTAGAGGTGGTCTTCGGATCCCCGGATAACTTCCGAAGCGAAGAGTTAATCTTCGATATAGTCCCGTTCCACAGTGGTTATCATGCACTGCTCGGGCGAACTGCATTCGCTAGATAAAATGCGGTACCGCATTATGCATACCTCAAGCTCAAGATGCCAGGACCTCGCGGAGTTATTACAGTCAATGCAAACATAGAGCGCTCTCTCCGAACAGAGGAGCACACCGTAGCCCTCACACCAGAAGCGCAAAGCAGCCTCTCAAGGCAATCAACCAGTTCGGCGCTTCAAAGCCCGGACACCTTCAAGCGCGCTCAGGGCAATCGGCAAATAGACCGCCTGGCGCGATCTGAGCTCGCGTAGCAATACGGCGGCCACCCCAATCCCAGACCAATGGCAAAACTCGTGCCGCGCGTACATAATTACGCATTAAAAATACCATGGGCACAGATGGGGAGGGGGGCACAACTGCGGCAGGCCCCAACACGCGGCTTAAACCGCACTAGGGGCTTCCCGTTTGGCTATTTTTCTTTTTTTTCAGGACCTTAATCTCTGGAAACACTGTCCGGCAGCACTATTGCCGAACACATGATGCAGCAACCAAGGAGGCAGACAACTACGTCATACCACGGAATTCCCAGGTTGATTACAGTAACAAGCGAAATATTCAATTTAATATCATTCCTCAGCTTGCCCTTGGAAGGGACATAGTCCTACTCTTTGGTTATCGCACTATCTGTATCACTCTGCTTTAACACAATTTTTTAATAAACAATGCATGACATTACGACTATTATTGCATTCTTGTTATATATATATATATATATATATATATATATATATCTATGTGTTCATTAATGACGCCTTGCAACCGTACACTTTTGTACGGCCAATACACCAGGGGCTTACGTACCCCACAATATGGTGTGAAAAGTCCGAACACTTTCACAAGTGCAGCACCCCGAACTTATAGCATTATATGCATCAGCTCCAAATCATGTCTTTGGTGAAATGTTGGGTTTCCCCGGCTCCTATGTTTTGGTACCTTACGTTCTGCTCTATCGGCTAAGGTAGCACTAGGAGAACTACTGTGATTATGCCCCCATTCTGCCGGGCTTAGCACCTCAGTAGAGAAAGCTAAAACTGACTGTCATGATAAGGCGAGAGACTGGTCGTTGTTCGACGAGGTTTTTTCAAGTCCCTAAAGACTTATGCCGTTTAGGGCGAGGGGCCGGCCCTGTCCGGCTTACAGGTGTGTATCGCGCCCTGAATTCGGCCTTCCTTATACCAGGGGCTTCGCCAAAATTTAAAATTATAGAATTCTATGGCTAAGTGAGAGTGATAAAGCATTATTAGTCCGATTGCCTTGTTCGTTGTGCTGAGCACATCCCTCGAAGGACCCAAATATGCGAACAAGAGTGCTCAGGTTTATCCCGAACACCCGAGCACTCGTGGCATGGGGGCAGAAGCTGAGGACTAGCCATCTCTCAGATTGGATAAATGGCCAAACAGAAGGTAATATTTTAAATTCACACAAGCGTTGCATAGCGCATATGAAACAAGTTTTCATCATACAGGATCACACGAGCAAATTTACTCAAATATTACATCCTTTGAACATTCGTCCGCCACAAGACGGGCACCCTTCAGGACACCCTCATAATAAATTTCGGGGGTGCGATGCTCCTTGCCCTACGGCGGCCCTTCCTTGATCAGGTTCACGACGTCTAGCTTGGCCCACTGCACCTTCACACGGGAAAAAGCCCGGTGTGCACCTTCGATGTAGACGGACCGCTTGACGACCTCCAGCCGTGGGCAGGCATCCACAAGCTGCCTCACCAGGCCGAAGTAGCTGTTCGAAAGGGCGTCACCAGGCCACGGCCGGACTATAAGGCCCTTCATGGCCTGTTCGGCCGCCTTGTGCAGCTCGACCAGCTGCTTTAGCTGGTCGCTCAAAGGCATCGGGTGTTCGGTCCCAGTATACTGAGACCAGAACAACTTCCCCATTGAGCTTCCCTCCTTGTCCTGGTAAACCTGCGCGGCATCCGACACGCTGCGGGGCAAATCTGCGAATGCTCCTGGAGAGCTCCGAATTCGGGTAAGTAATCGGTAATTTACTTTTGCATGCTTGCTCTACATACAGAATGCCTTACCCGCCGCTATCTTCTTCATTGCGTCGTTCTCCTGGAGGGTCTTTTGGGATTCGACCTTGGCACTTTTTGCGCCCTCGAGGGCTGTGGCAAGCTCAGACTCTTGCGTCTTCGAGTCATGCTCCAACGCCTCGTGCTTCGTCACGAGAGCCTGGAGCTCTTGCTGGACCTCGCCCACCCGAGCCTCTTGTTTTTCCCGCTCGGTGTGCTCCTTGGCCGCTTTATCTTCGGCCTTGGTTAGCGCTTGCTTCAGGGTCGCCACCTCGGTCGTGGCCCCTGGCAAACATACAATGATCCTGTCATTTTGCAATCGCGTCCTCTTTTATATATACATATCTATAGATAGGGTATTACTTACCCTTGTTCTCCTAGAGCTGCGTCTTGGCAAGGCCGAGCTCTTTCCTGGACACCTCGAGGTCCTGCTTTAGTATGGCGACCTCCGCAGTCAGTGCGGCGGACGCCAGCAACGAAGCCTGCATATGCATATTGACACACTTATATTAGACTCCTGCGATATTATTTGATCCTCTGCTCGGCTTTTCTTTGTGAACAACGAAAAAAGCATCAGGGGCTACTGTCTATGCAGTAACATTTCTACTAAATTTTAAAACACTTACCTCAAAGCCTGTTAGAAGGCTGGCACAGGCTTCAGTCAATCCGCTCTTGGCGGACTGAACCTCCTGGATCACCACACTCATGATAGTGCGGTGCTCCTCGTCGATGGAAGCGCTGCGAAGTGCTTCCAGCAGAATGTCCGGTGCCTCTGGATGGACAGAGGTCACCGGCACAAGCGTATTGCCCCTCTTACAAGGAGGCCGCCTTCCCGAGCCCGGAACCGCTGGAGGGTCCGGCGCGGTGTTCGGCTGAGGGCCGAACTCGGAGCTCTCGAGGACCCCGTCCCCGTGGCTCCCGGAGTCCAGAAGGTCGCCTTGAGGTGCCTCCAGGACTGTCTCCCCTCGACTCGGTGCCTCTTGAGACAGCACCTCGGCGTCGTCAGCTGGATGAGGGGAGGTGGCGGTCGGGACTGGATCGCTATCCATGTCCGACGAGCCCAGGGAGCCGTCCGATGATACATCGATGCTGGTTCGCGGCGGCCTACATAATCATGTTCGGCATTAGGGAAAGCAGTGCGACAAAGGAATGCTATGAGTTACTCTGCTATCCAAATACTTACAATCTCCCCGGGGGCTTAGCCCGGGGCAACCACTCGTCTTCGCCCTCGTCGGCGGCGGTGGAACTGTCCGGAAGGAGAGTCCTCCCCTTCTTGGACCCTTCGGCCTCCCCAGTTGGGGCGGCCTTCCTTTTCTTGTCTCCCCCGCCTGGAGGGGGAGCATCTTCTTCTTCCTCCTCGTCTTAGGGGGAGGAGTGTGCCGCAGAGTTATCGGACGATGAGTCCGATAACACCTGGTGTCGGGAACTCTTTCGGGTCCCCTTGGTCTTGTTGGTCTTCTCCGGCACCTTGTAAGGAGCCGGAGTCAGCATCTCCATCAGGAGAGCGCTCATAGTGTCTTCAGGCAAAGGGGCCGGACAGTTAATCTGCCCCGACCTCTCCACCCAGTCCTATCAAAGGCATGGAGATTAGACCCCCCGCACATAATTAAGCTAGGGAAAATAAATGTCCTACGAGACATATTAAACTCACCGAACGTGATAGGCGCTTTGCGCTTAGTCCGCGGTCCTCGGCGAGAGAAGGAGGGACCTCGGCGCCCTTGAACAGCACCTTCCAGACGTCCTTGTGCGTCATATCAAAGAGCTCGCTTAGAGTCTGGTGCCGGGCCGGGTCGAACTCCCACAAGGTAAAATCCCGTTGTTGACACGGGAGGATTCGGTGGATGAGCAATACTTGGATTATGTTGACAAGCTTGAGCTTCTGGCTCGCCATACTCCGGATACATTTCTGGAGTCCATCCAGCTCCACCGACGAACCCCACAACAAGCCCTTCTCTTTCCAGGAAGTGAGCCGTGTGGGGAATCCAGATCGAAACTCGGGGGCTGCCACCCATTTGGCGTCGCGCGGCTCGGTGATGTAGAACCACGCTGATTGCCATCCCTTCATTGTCTCCACGAAGGAGCCTTTGAGCCATATAACGTTGGGCATCTTGCCCACCATGGCTCTGCCGCATTCTGCTTGTTGGCCTCGTACCACCTTCGGCTTGATATTGAAGGTCTTTAACCACAGGACGAAGTGGGGCCGGATGCGGAGGAAAGCCTCACACATGACAATGAACGCCGAAATGTTGAGGATGAAGTTCGGGGCCAGATCATGAAAGTCCATCCCATAGTAGAAAATGAGACCACGGGAGAATGGATGGAGGGGAAACCCTAGTCCACGGAGGAAGTGGTGAAGGAAAACTACCCTCTCGTGAGGTTCCGGGGTAGGGACGATCTGCCCCGCAGCGGGTAGCCAATGCGCGATGTTCGCGGCTAAGTATCCAGCTCCGCGCAGCTTCTTGATGTCTCCCTCCGTGACGGAGGAGACCATCCACCTGCCTCCTGCTCCGGACATGGTTGGAGAAGGTTGAGGTGGGAGGTGTGGACTTGGGCGCTAGAGCTCGAGTGTGCGAAAACGGATGAGCAAAGGAGGAAGAAGGCATGGATAGAAAGGTGAATCATTATCCCTTTATATGGGCGGACGAAGCTAAGCGTCCCCACTTGCCTGGTAAAACTCACTTATCCCCCAAGCACCGCAATTGATGGCGCGGTTGGGTTACCCACGCCCGTATTGATGAGAATCCCGTAATAAGGGGACACGATCTCTGCTTTGACAAGACGTGTCGAAAAGCTGCCTCGCGTTATGTGCAGGGCTGGTTAAAAGAAACGGTTTGAATAATCACCGGGCCATGACATAACATCATGCTGCCAAAAGAAGCCAGCAAATTAGTTCTACGAAAATACTATTCTCTGTACGGTGGAATGTGGAACTTATTTTGCAGGGTCGGACACTATCCTCGTATTCAAATTCTTCTGTGATGTATTCGGAGAACGAACCCGCCTTGCAATGCCGAAGACAATACTGTGCGTCGGACTCATCGTCATTGAAGCCTGGTTCAGGGGCTACTGAGGGAGTCCTAGATCAGGGGGTCTCTGGACAGCCGGACTATCTCCATTGGCCGGACCGTTAGACTATGAAGATACAAGATTGAAGACTTCGTCTCGTGTCCGAATGGGACTCTACTTGGCGTGGAAGGCAAGCTAGGCAATACGGATATTGATATCTCCTCCTTTGTAACCGACCTTGTGTAACCCTAACCCTCTCCGGTGTCTATATAAGCCGAAGGGTTTTAGTCCGTAGGACAACAATCACAACATACAATCATACCATAGGCCAGCTTCTAGGCTTTAGCCTCTCTGATCTCGTGGTAGATCTACTCTTGTACTACCCATATCATCAATATTAAACAAGCAGGACGTAGGGTTTTACCTCCATCAAGAGGGCCCGAACCTGGGTAAAACATCATGTCCCCTGCCTCCTGTTACCATCCGGCCTAGACGCATAGTTGGGGACCCCCCACCCGAGATCTGCCGGTTTTGACACCGATAGGGACCAATAAACTAGGACGGAGGTGGTAGTAGTAGTATTGTCCACTTGTGCTCCCCGACCCTCCATTCATTGACCAACCCCACAGGTGAATGAACATACAGTACTAGTATTTATATAGAATGGACCATCTCGAACTATTTTTGCGTAGTTAAAAGTTGAGGGCGGGGCTTTTCCCAGGTAGTACACGCAACAGTTTTCGCGTAGGCGGTTTGACAAAGAGGCGAGGAGGGTGAGGGAGTAGCGGATTCAACTTACTTACTGCTGGAAAGGTCGAGCTGTCTGATGTGACGGTGTGTTACTGCTGGAAAGACTTGTGATATGACTACTCACAATAGTCACGAATTACTGGCGGTACAACCGGGGTGATGCCCCCCTTCCGTTCCACACTCTAATCTGGTGCATGACACGTCAACCCGGATGCTGGCTCTCCCACATGTCAGCGAAGTACGTAGGACGAGTGCGAACCACGACAGAGGAGTGCGAACCATGGTAGCCCAGCGAATCAGCAGTAGAAAACAATGTGCTGATATGGCCATAAAAACAATGTGGTACGGTCCAGACTGTAGCATGTACATGTACTACTCCTCTTTGCTTGGATCCCTGAGTTAGAGCTAGTTTGGGTTGAAATAACCTCAAATTATCCAAATAGGAGGGGTTAGTTTGAGCTAGTTTGCTCTAACCCAGCTAAAAAAACAAGGGACTAGGGACTTTTTACTTGGGACTAGAAAAAGTCCTAGGAGTTATGAACCAAACAGAGCCTCAAGCACCCTGCCGCTCGCGTCTATCACGTGCCAGGAGACGTTCCTGTTGACGACGAGGTGCCTATGGTGCCTATTGTGCACCGCGACCAAGGCGGAGAGGAAAACGAGAGACCTACGTATTTATTTACGGTGTAGATTCACACATTTTGCTCCATATGTATTCCGTCTCGGTGTAGTCTAGTCACTTGTTGAAATCTCTAGAAAGGCAAATACTCCTTTCTGGTTTACAGGGCTATACTAGCAAGTAATACTGGGCTCACATAGAAATTTTCTCTCATGCAAGAGCCTGGCTATATGCGTGCTTCAAGGTTCGAAACTGCCACGTTCGGGTTGTGCTTGGCTCTTCGCCTCTTCGAGAAGACGAACAATGATGTTACTACTATTGCTTCTACAGTATCGAATCCACTGCTGCATGACCGTCCACCGCGTGCGGGAGGGATAGCTTGTTGTAGTACTACTATAAGAAAAAGCTTATCCTCATCTGCGAGTCACTATGCACATGGGAGAGGGAGAGGGCGAGTAGTAAAATCAAGCTTCTCCTCGTTGTACGAGTTGACATACCCAAAGTGTACAATACTCCATTTGCTGCAACCTCTAACATACCCCACCACACATTAAAATATATATTCCTGTCTTGACCATACGAGCATGCAAAATACAATCACCAGGATGACAGGTAGGGCCAAAAGATTATTTTAATAAAAAAAGCATGGAGCCGACCCAAACGATTTTAAAGCTTACACACATGGTACACGCTATCGTAGACTACTCTACACATGAAACTGCCACACGAGCGTCCGGGCTGCGCTTGGCTCTTCGCCTCTTCGGGAAGTCGAACAATGATGGAGTACTACTCCAGTAGAGGAGTGCTATAGTATGCTTCTGGCCATCTGACACCGATTGAACTGCTGCATGTCCATCGCGTGTGGGAGGGAGAGCATGTAGCGAACGAAAGCTTCTCCTAGTCCTGCCAGCCACGACGCTCATGGGCGAGGCAGGGACGCAGCTTCATTGACTTATTGATCTTGCCTTTGCGTCTATGCCAGATGGGCCCAATAGGTGGGTGGCCCACCAGTCATGGAGCCAAAGGCAGGTGCAGTTAAGGCGAGAGGGTGTTGTAGTAATCAAACTTCTCGGTCTTGTACGAGTTCACGCGACACATCAAAGCACTGCACTGGATATATTTCAATAATTTGCATTTACCGATGCATTAATTACAATGCATGCATGCATGCTGTGACTCTCCTTTGGATACCTGCATGTGTTGATTTAATGCACCTTGAAGTAGTATGAATATGTGATGGTAAAGCTTTGTAATGCCCCGACCCTAATAAAGCGGGAGACAGTTGTGCACGAGGAGGGCAGAATTTCGAGGAGGGCGAGATCATGCAGACGGAACAGGACCCGACGGTGGATCTCTCTATGGTCTCGATGGACCTCACCTTGCTCCACTACCCCTTGTGCCTCCGCTCCTTGAAGCCTCCAGTGTATGAGGTTCGAATACACCTCCTCCGTTCGGCTGACCCAGTAAGGTGCATGTTTCTTGATTGATGTGCTGTTCGATTGATTTGTGCAGTGCAAGGGAGGGTACCTGGCTGATACGTCTCCAACATACCTATAATTTTTGATTGCTCCATGCTATATTATCTACTGTTTTGGATGTTTATGGGCTTTAATATAGACTTTTATATCATTTTTGGGACTAACCTATTAACCCAGAGCCTAGTGACAGTTTCTGTTTTTACCTTGTTTTAGAATATCGCAGAAAAGGAAAACCAAACAGAGTCCAATTGACCTGAAACTTCACGGAACTTATTTTTGGATCAGAAGAAGCCCAGAAGACTTGGAGTGCATGTCAGGGGATCTACGAGGAAGCCACGAGGCAGAGGGGCGCGCCCACCCTCCCCCCCAGGCGCGCCCTCCACCCTAATGGGCCCCTCGTGGCCACCCTGACGTATTTCTTCCGCCTATATATCTCCATATACCCTAAAAACATCCAGGAGCACAATAGATCGGGAGTTCCGCTGCCAGAAGCCTCCGTAGCCACCGAAAACCAATCTAGACCCGTTCCGGCACCCTGCCGGAGGGGGCAATCCCTCTCCGGTGGCCATCTTCATCATCCCGGTGCTCTCCATGACGAGGAGGGAGTAGTTCTCCCTCGGGGCTGAGGGTATGTACCAGTAGCTATGTGTTTGATTTCTCTCTCGTGTTCTTGAGGTAATACGATCTTGATGTATCACGAGCTTTGCTATTATATTTGGATCTTATGATGTTTTCTCCCCCTCTACTCTCATGTAATGGATTGAGTTTCCCCTTTGAGGCTATCTTATCGGATTGAGTCTTTCAAGATTTGAGAACACTTGATGTATGTCTTGCCGTGCGTATCTGTGGTGACAATGGGATATCACGTGATTCACTTGATGTATGTTTTGGTGATCAACTTGCGGGTTCCGCCCATGAACCTATGCATAGGGGTTGGCACACATTTTCGTCATGATTCTCTGGTAGAAACTTTGGGGCACTCTTTGAGGTTCTATGTGTTGGTTGAATAGATGAATCTGAGATTGTGTGATGCATATCGTATAATCATACCCACGGATACTTGAGGTGACATTGGAGTATCTAGGTGACATTAGGGTTTTGGCTGATTTGTGTCATAACGTGTTATTCTAGTGTGAACTCTAGGGCTATTTGTGACACTTATAGGAATAGCCCAACAGATTGATTGGAAAGAATAACTTTGAGGTGGTTTCGTAACCTACCATAATCTCTTCGTTTGTTCTCCGCTATTAGTGACTTTGGAGTGACTCTTTGTTGCATGTTGAGGGATAGTTATATGATCCAATTATGTTACTATTGTTGAGAGAACTTGCACTAGTGAAAGTATGAACCCTAGGCCTTGTTTCCTAGCATTTCTATACCGTTTGTGCTCACTTTTATCATTAGTTACCTTGCTGTTTTTATATTTTCAGATTACAAATACCCATATCTATCATCGATATTGCACTTGTATCACCATCTCTTCGCCGAACTAGTGCACCTATAAATTTACCCTTATTTGGTTGCAGGGTTGCTTGAGAGAGACCATCTTCATCCTACGCCTCCTACGGATTGATAAACCTTAGGTCATCCACTTGAGGGAAATTTTCTACTCTCCTACAAACCTCTGCACTTGGAGGCCCACCAACGTCTACAAGAATAAGGTTGTGTAGAAGACATCAAGCTCTTTTCTGGCGCCATTCCTGGGGAGGTGAGTGCTTGAAGTTATATTTTTAGATCTTGCAATCGAGTCTTTTAGTTTCTTGTTTTATCACTAGTTTTGCTTATAAAAGAAAATTACAAAAAAATGGAATTAAGTTTGCCTCACACGCTTCATCTTTTTAACATCTTTCGTGAGTATGATGGAAATGAAAATTGTGCCAAAGTGTTAGAAGAAGAATGCATTAAAATGTTTGGCACTAAATCTTTGAATGATGAGCATGATTGTAATGTTGTTAGTATGAATTCCTTGAATATCCATGATGCTAATGATATGCAAAGCCACAAGCTTGGGGAAGCTATGTTTGATGAAGATGATATTTTTTGTCCCCCAAGTTTTGATGAGCAAATTTATTATGCTGAAAGCATGCCTCCTATTTATGATGATTATATTGATGAAAGTGGATTTGGAGAGGTCATGACTTTATTTAGTGATGAATCCACTATTTCGGAAGAGGTTCCAATTGAGTATGAGAACAAAGTTGCTATCTATGATAATTATTGTGATGACTTGTATGCTATAAAGAATAATGATATCCATGAAACTTGTCATCATGATTTTAGTTTTCAATTGGATTATGCCTCACATGATAATTATTTTGTTGAGTTTTCTCCCACTATTATTAATGAGAAGAATCTTGCTTATGTGGAGAGTAGTAAATTTTCTATGCTTGTAGCTCATGAAAAGAATGCTTTAGGTGCTGGTTATATTGTTGAATTCATTCATGATGTACTGAAAATTATTATGAGGGAGGAATATATGCTTGTAGGAATTGCAATAATATCAAGTTTCCTCTCAATGTGCTTAAAATTTTGAAGTTATGCTTGCTTTACCTTCCTATGCAAGTTGATTCTTGTTCCCACAAGTTCGCTCACAAAATCCCTATGCATAGGAAGTGGGTTAGACTTAAATATGTTAGTCATATTCTTCATGATGCTCTCTTTATGTTACAATTCTTATCTTTTATGTGAGCATCGTTGAAATCATCATGTCTAGCTAGGGGCGTTAAACGATAGCGCTTGTTGGGAGGCAACCCAATTTTATTTTTGTTCCTTGCTTTTTGTTCCTGTTTAGTAATAAATAATTCATCTAGCCTCTGTTTAGATGTGGTTTTTGTTGGGGAACGTTGCAGAAAACAAAAATTTTCCTACGGTTTCACCAAGATCCATCTAGGAGTTCATCTAGCAACGAGTGATCGGATTGCATCTACATACCTTTGTAGATCACGCGCGGAAGCATTCAAAGAACGGGGATGAGGAAGTCGTACTCGACGTGATCCAAATCACCGGAGATCCTAGCGTCGAACGGACGGCACCTCCGCGTTCAACACACGTACGGTCAGCGCAACGTCTCCTCCTTCTTGATCCAGCAAGGGGGAAGGAGAGGTTGAGGAATATGGCTCCAGCAGCACCACGACGGCGTGGTGGTGGTGGAGCTGCAGTACTCCGTCAGGGCTTCGCCAAGCTCTACGGAGGAGGAGGAGGTGTTGGAGAGGGAGAGGGAGGCGCCAGGGCTTAGGTGGTGCTGCCCTCCCTTCCCCCCACTATATATAGGGCCAAGGGAGAGGGGGGGGCGCAGCCTTGGCCCTTCCTCCAAGGAAGGGTGCGGCCAGGGAGGAGTCCATCCTCCCCAAGGCACCTAGGAGGTGCCTTCCCCTTTTAGGACTCTTCCTTTCCCTTATCTCTTGGCGCATGGGCCTCTTGGGGCTGGTGCCCTTGGCCCATATAGGCCAAGGCGCACACCCCTACAGCACATGTGCCCCCCCGGGGCAGGTGGACCCCCTTGGTGGACCCCCGGACCCCTTTCGGCACTCCCGATACAATACCGATAATGCGCGAAACTTTTCCGGCGACCAAAACAAGACTTCCCATATATAATTCTTTACCTCCAGACCATTCCGGAACTCCTCGTGACGTCCGGGATCTCATCCGGGACTCCGAACAACATTCGGGTAACTGCATATACATATCCCTACAACCCTAGCGTCACCGAACCTTAAGTGTGTAGACCCTACGGGTTCAGGAGACATGTAGACATGACCGAGATTGCTCTCCGGTCAATAACCAACAGCGGGATCTGGATACCCATGTTGGCTCCCACATGCTCCTCGATGATCTCATCGGATGAACCACGATGTCGAGGATTCAAGCAACCCCGTATACAATTCGCTTTGTCAATCGGTATGTTACTTGCCCGAGATTCGATCGTCGGTATCCCAATACCTCGTTCAATCTCGTTACCGGCAAGTCACTTTACTCGTACCGTAATGCATGATCCCGTGACCAGACACTTGGTCACTTTGAGCTCATTATGATGATGCATTACCGAGTGAGCCCAGTGATACCTCTCCGTCATACGGAGGGACAAATCCCAGTCTCGATCCGTTTCAACCCAACAGACACTTTCGGAGATACCCGTAGTATACCTTTATAGTCACCCAGTTACGTTGTGACGTTTGGTACACCCAAAGCACTCCTACGGTATCCAGGAGTTACACGATCTCATGGTCTAAGGAAAAGATAGTTCACATTGGAAAACTCTAGCAAACGAACTATACGATCTTGTGCTATGTTTAGGATTGGGTCTTCTCCATCACATCATTCTCCTAATGATGTGATCTCGTTATCAATGACATCCAATGTCCATAGTCAGGAAACCATGACTATCTGTTGATCAACGAGCTAGTCAACTAGAGGCTTACTAGGGACATGTTGGTGTCTAAGTATTCACACATGTATTACGATTTCCGGATAACACAATTATAGCATGAATAAAAGACAATTATCATGAACAAGGAAATATAATAATAATCCTTTTATTATTGCCTCTAGGGCATATTTCCAATAGTCTCCCACTTGCACTAGAGTCAATAATCTAGTTACATTGTGATGAATCGAACACCCATGGAATTCTGGTGTTGATCATGTTTTGCTCTTGGGAGAGGTTTAGTCAACGAATCTGCTACATTCAGGTCCGTATGTACTTTACAAATATCTATGTCTCCATCTTGAACATTTTCACGAATGGAGTTGAAGCGACGCTTGATGTGCCTTGTCTTCTTGTGAAACCTGGGCTCCTTGGCAAGAGCAATAGCTCCAGTGTTGTCACAGAAGAGCTTGATCGGCCCCGACGCATTGGGTATGGCTCCTAGGTCGGTGATGAACTCCTTCACCCAAATTGGTTCATGCGCTGCCTCCGAGGCTGCCATGTACTCCGCTTCACATGTAGATCCCGCCACGATGCTCTGCTTGCAACTACACCAGCTTACTGCCCACCATTGAAAATATACACGTATCCGGTTTGTGACTTAGAGTCATCCAGATCTGTGTCGAAGCTAGCATCGACGTAACCTTTTACGACGAGCTCTTCGTCACCTCCATAAACGAGAAACATTTCCTTAGTCCTTTTCAGGTACTTCAGGATATTCTTGACCGCTGTCCAGTGTTCCTTGCCGGGATTACTTTGGTACCTTCCTACCAAACTTACGGCAAGGTTTACATCAGGTCTGGTACACAGCATGGCATACATAATAGAACCTATGGCTGAGGCATAGGGGATGACACTCATCTCTTCTATATCTTCTGCCGTGGTCGGACATTGAGCTAAGCTCAATTTCACACCTTGCAACACAGGCAAGAACCCCTTCTTAGACTAATCCATATTGAACTTCTTCAATATCTTATCAAGGTATGTGCTTTGTGAAAGACCTATGAGGCGTCTTGATCTATCTCTGTAGATCTTGATGCCTAATATATAAGCAGCTTCTCCAAGGTCCTTCATTGAAAAACTCTGATTCAAGTAGGCCTTAATGCTGTCCAAAAGCTCTATATCATTTCCCATCAAAAGTATGTCATCTACGTATAATATGAGAAATGCTACAGAGCTCCCACTCACTTTCTTGTAAATGCAGGCTTCTCCATAAGTTTGCGTAAACCCAAACGCTTTGATCATCTCATCAAAGCGAATGTTCCAACTCCGAGATGCTTGCACCAGCCCATAAATCGAGCGTTGGAGCTTGCACACCTTGTCAGCATTCTTAGGATCGACAAAACCTTCCGGCTGCATCATATACAATTCTTCCTTAAGGAAACCATTAAGGAATACCGTTTTGACGTCCATTAGCCATATCTCATAATCATAGAATGCGGCAATTGCTAACATGATTCGGACGGACTTCAGCTTCGCTACCGGTGAGAAAGTCTCATCGTAGTCAACCCCTTGAACTTGTCGATAACCCTTAGCGACAAGCCGAGCTTTATAGATGGTAACATTACCATCCGCGTCTGTCTTCTTCTTAAAGATCCATTTATTTTCTATGGCTTGCCGCTCAACGGGCAAGTCAGTCAAAGTCCATACTTTCTTTTCATACATGGACCCTATCTCGGATTTCATGGCTTCCAGCCATTTGTCGGAATCCGGGCCCGCCATCGCTTCTTCATAGTTCGGAGGTTCACCGTTGTCTAACAACATGATTTCCAAGACAGGGTTGCCGTACCACTCTGGTGCGGAACGTGTCCTTGTGGACCTTCGAATTTCAGTAGCAACCTGATCTGAAGTTTCATGATCATCATCATTGACTTCCTCTCTAGTCGGTGCAGGCACCTCAGGAACATTTTCTTGAGTCGCGCCATTTTCCGGTTCAAGAGGTAATACTTCATCAAGTTCTACTTTCCTCCCACTTACTTCTTTTGAGAGAAACTCCTTCTCTAGAAAGGATCCATTCTTGGCAACAAAGATCTTGCCTTCGGATCTGAGGTAGAAGGTATACCCAACAGTTTCTTTAGGGTATCCTATGAAGATGCATTTTTCCGACTTGGGTTCGAGCTTTTCAGGTTGAAGTTTCTTGACATAAGCATCGCATCCCCAAACTTTTAGAAACGACAGCTTAGGTTTCTTCCCAAACCATAATTCATATGGTGTCGTCTCAACGGATTTTGATGGAGCCCTATTTAAAGTGAATGCGGCAGTCTCTAAAGCATAACCCCAAAAAGATAGCGGTAAATCGGTAAGAGACATCATAGATCGCACCATATCTAATAGAGTGCGATTACGACGTTCGGACACACCATTGCGCTGAGGTGTTCCAGGCGGCGTCAGTTGTGAAACTATTCCACATTTGCTGAAGTGTGTGCCAAACTCGTGACTCAAGTATTCTCCTCCACGATCTGATCGCAGGAACTTGATTTTCCTGTCACGTTGATTCTCAACCTCACTCTGAAATTCCTTGAACTTTTCAAAGGTCTCAGACTTGTGTTTCGTTAAGTAGACATACCCATATCTACTCAAGTCATCAGTGAGAGTGAGAGCATAACGATAGCCACCGCGAGCCTCAACACTCATTGGACCGCACACATCAGTATGTATGATTTCCAATAAGTTGGTTGCTTGCTCCATTGTTCCTGAGAACGGAGTCTTGGTCATTTTACCCATGAGGCATGGTTCGCACATGTCAAATGATTCGTAATCAAGAGACTCTAAAAGTCCATCAGCATGGAGCTTCTTCATGCGTTTGACACCTATGTGACCAAGGCGGCAGTGCCACAAGTATGTGGGACTATCATTATCAATCTTACATCTTTTTGTACTCACACTATGAACATGTGTAGCATTACGCTCGAGATTCATTAAGAATAAACCATTCACCATCGGAGCATGACCATAAAACATATCTCTCATATAAATAGAACAACCATTATTCTCGGATTTAAATGAGTAGCCATCTCGAATTAAACGAGATCCTGATACAATGTTCATGCTCAAAGCTGGCACTAAATAACAATTATTAAGGTTTAAAACTAATCCCGAAGGTAAATGTAGAGGTAGCGTGCCGACGGCGATCACATTGACCTTGGAACCATTCCCGACGCGCATTGTCACCTCGTCCTTCGCCAGTCTCCGCTTATTCCGCAGCTCCTGTTTTGAGTTACAAATGTGAGCAACCGCACCGGTATCAAATACCCAGGAGCTACTGCGAGTACTGGTAAGGTACAGATCAATTACATGTATATCACATATACCTTTCGTTTTGCCGGCCTTCTTGTCCGCTAAGTATTTGGGGCAGTTCCACTTCTAGTGACCACTTTCCTTGCAATAAAAGCACTCAGTCTCGGGCTTGGGTCCATTCTTTGGCTTCTTCCCGGCAGCTTGCTTACCGGGCGCGACAATTCCCTTGCCGTCCTTCTTGAAGGTTTTCTTACCCTTGCCTTTCTTGAACTTAGTGGTTTTATTCACCATCAACACTTGATGTTCCTTTTTGACTTCTACCTCTGCTGATTTCAGCATTGCAAATACTTCAGGAATGGTATTTTCCATCCCCTGCATATTGAAGTTCATCACAAAGCTCTTGTAGCTCGGTGGAAGTGACTGAAGGATTCTGTCAATGACCGCGTCATCCGGGAGATTAACTCCCAGCTGAGTCAAGCGGTTATGTAACCCAGACATAGTGAGTACTCACTGACAGAACTATTTTCCTCCATCTTACAGCTGAAGAATTTGTCGGATACTTCATATCTCTCGACCCGGGCATGAGCTTGAAAAACCATTTTCAGCTCTTCAAACATCTCATATGCTCCGTGTCTCTCAAAACACTTTTGGAGCCCCGGTTCTAAGCTGTAAAGCATGCCGCACTGAACGAGGGAGTAATCATCGGTACGTGTCTGCCAAGCGTTCATAACGTCTTGTTCTGCAGGGAGAAGAGGTGCGTGACCTAGCGGTGCTTGTAGGACATAATCTTTCTTGGCAGCTAGAGGATGATCCTCAGGTTCCGGACCCAGTCCGTATAGTTGCTGCCATCGTCTTTCAGCTTGGTTTTCTCTAGGAACGCGTTGAAGTTGAGGACTACGTTGGCCATTTGATCTACAAGACATATTGTAAATTTTTTTAGACTAAGTTCATGATAATTAAGTTCATCTAATCAAATTATTCAATGAACTCCCACTCAGATAGACATCCCTCCAGTCATCTAAGTATAACATGATCCGAGTTAACTAGGCCGTGTCCGATCATCACATGAGACGGACTAGCCAACATCAGTGAACATCTCCATGTTGATCGTATCTTCTATATGACTCATGCTCGACCTTTCGGTCTTCTGTGTTCCGAGGCCATGTCTGTACATGCTAGGCTCGTCAAGTCAACCTAAGTGTTTGCATGTGTAAATCTGTCTTACACCCGTTGTATGTGAACGTCAGAATCTAACAAACCCGATCATCACGTGGTGCTTCGAAACAACGAACTGTCGCAACGGTGCACAGTTAGGGGGAACACTTTCTTGAAATTATTATGAGGGATCATTTTATTTACTACCGTTGTTCTAACTAAACAAGATGCAAAAACATGATAAACATCACATGCAATCAAATAATAATAGTGACATGATATGGCCAATATCACATAGCTCCTTTGATCTCCATCTTGGGGCTCCATGATCATCTCGTCACCGGCATGACACCATGATCTCCATCATCATGATCTCCATAATCGTGTCTCCATGAAGTTGCTTGCCACTATTACTTCTACTACTATGGCTAACACGTTTAGCAATAAAGTAAAGTAATTTACATGGCGTTTCTCAATGACACGCAGGTCATACAAAAAAAATAAAGACAACTCCTATGGCTCCTGCCGGTTGTCATACTCATCGACATGCAAGTCGTGATTCCTATTACAATAGCATGAACATCTCATACATCACATATATCTCATTCATCATTCATCACAACTTTGGCCATATCACATCACAAAACACTTGCTGCAAAAACAAGTTAGACGTCCTCTAATTGTTGTTGCAAGTTTTACATGGCTGCAATAGGGTTCTAGCAAGAACGTTTTCTTACCTACGTGAAAGCCATAACGTGATTTGTCAACTTCTATTTACCCTTCATAAGGACCCTTTTCATCGAATCCGCTCCAACTAAAGTGGGAGAGACAGACACCCGCCAGCCACCTTATGCAACTAGTGCATGTTAGTCGGTGGAACCGGTCTCACGTAAGCGTACGTGTAAGGTTGGTCCGGGCCGCTTCATCCCACAATACCGTTGAAGCAAAATAAGACTAGTAGCGGCAAGAAAGTTGACAACATCTACGCCCACAACAAATTGTGTTCTACTCGTGCAAAAGGAACTACGCATAGACCTAGCTCATGATGCCACTGTTGGGGAACGTTGCAGAAAACAAAAATTTTCCTACGGTTTCACCAAGATCCATCTAGGAGTTCATCTAGCAACGAGTGATCGGATTGCATCTACATACCTTTGTAGATCACGCGCGGAAGCGTTCAAAGAATGGGGATGAGGAAGTCGTACTCGACGTGATCCAAATCACCGGAGATCCTAGCGCCGAACGGACGGCACCTCCGCGTTCAACACACGTACGGTTAGCATAACGTCTCCACCTTCTTGATCCAGCAAGGGGGAAGGAGAGGTTGAGGAAGATGGCTCCAGCAGCAACACGACGGCGTGGTGGTGGTGGAGCTGCAGTACTCCGTCAGGGCTTCGCCAAGCTCTACGGAGGAGGAGGAGGTGTTGGAGAGGGAGAGGGAGGCGCCAGGGCTTAGGTGGTGCTGCCCTCCCTTCCCCCCACTATATATAGGGCCAAGGGAGAGGGGGGGGCGCAGCCTTGGCCCTTCCTCCAAGGAAGGGTGCGGCCAGGGAGGAGTCCATCCTCCCCAAGGCACCTAGGAGGTGCCTTCCCCTTTTAGGACTCTTCCTTTCCCTTATCTCTTGGCGCATGGGCCTCTTGGGGCTGGTGCCCTTGGCCCATATAGGCCAAGGCGCACACCCCTACAGCCCATGTGCCCCCCCCGGGGCAGGTGGACCCCCTTGGTGGACCCCCGGACCCCTTTCGGCACTCCCGGTACAATACTGATAATACGTGAAACTTTTCCGACGACCAAAACAAGACTTCCCAGATATAATTCTTTACCTCCGGACCATTCCGGAACTCCTCGTGACATCCGGGATCTCATCCGGGACTCCGAACAACATTTGGGTTACTGCATATACATATCCCTACAACCCTAGCGTCACCGAACCTTAAGTGTGTAGACCCTACGGGTTCGGGAGACATGTAGACATGACCGAGATTGCTCTCCGGTCAATAACCAACAGCGGGATCTGGATACCCATGTTGGCTCCCACATGCTCCTCGATGATCTCATCGGATGAACCATGATGTCGAGCATTCAAGCAACCCCGTATACAATTCCCTTTGTCAATCGGTATGTTACTTGCCCGAGATTCGATCGTCGGTATCCCAATACCTCGTTCAATCTCGTTACCGGCAAGTCACTTTACTCGTACCGTAATGCACTATCCCGTGACCAGACACTTGGTCACTTTGAGCTCATTATGATGATGCATTACCGAGTGGGCCCAGTGATACCTCTCCGTCATACGGAGTGACAAATCCCAGTCTCGATCCGTGTCAACCCAACAGACACTTTCGGAGATACCCATAGTATACCTTTATACTCACCCAGTTACGTTGTGACGTTTGGTACACCCAAAGCACTCCTACAGTATCCAGGAGTTACACGATCTCATGGTCTAAGGAAAAGATACTTGACATTGGAAAACTCTAGCAAACGAACTATACGATCTTCTGCTATGTTTAGGATTGGGTCTTGTCCATCACATCATTCTCCTAATGATGTGTTCTTGTTATCAATGACATCAAATGTCCATAGTTAGGAAACCATGACTATCTGTTGATCAACAAGCTAGTCAACTAGAGGCTTACTAGGGACATGTTGGTGTCTAAGTATTCACACATGTATTACGATTTCCGGATAACACAATTATAGCATGAATAAAAGACAATTATCATGAACAAGGAAATATAATAATAATCCTTTTATTATTGCCTCTAGGGCATATTTCCAACAGTTTTATGTGTTTAATTAGTGTTTGTGCCAAGTATAACCATTGGGAAGACTTGGGGAAAGTCTTGTTGATCTTGCTGTAAAAAACAGAGACTTCAGCGCTCACGAGAATTGCTGCCATTTTTATTTGGCTAGTGCTATTTAGTTAATTCTTTTTATAGATGATTAATAGATAAATTCCTCACGTCCAGAAATTTTAATTAGAATTTTCGGGGTTCCAGATGTTTGCGTTAATTACTGATTAGTACAGACTGTTCTGTTTTTGACAGATTTTGTTTTTCGTGTGTTGTTTGCTTATTTTGATGAATCTATGGCTAGTAAAATAGTTTATAAACCTAGAGAAGTTGGAATACAGTAGGTATAACACCAATATAAATAAAGAATTAGTTCATTACAGTACCTTGAAGTGGTCTTTTGTTTTCTTTCGCTAACGGAACTCACGAGATTTTCTACCTTGAGTTTTGGTTGTGAAGTTTTCAAGTTTTGGGTAAAGATTTGATGGATTATGGAACAAGGAGTGGAAAGAGTGTGGGAGTCCTAGATTAGGGGGTCTTCGGACAGCCGGGCTATCTCTATTGGCCGGATTGTTAGACTATGAAGATACAAGATTGAAGACTTCGTCTCGTGTCCGGATGGGACTCTACTTGGCGTGGAAGGGAAGCTAGGCAATACATATATGGATATCTCCTCCTTTGTAACCGATCTTGTGTAACCCTAACCCTCTCTGGTGTCTATATAAACCGAAGGGTTTTAGTCCATAGGACAACAATCACAACATACAATCATACCATAGGCTAGCTTCTAGGGTTTATCCTCTCTGATCTCGTGGTAGATCTACTCTTGTACTACACATATCTTCAATATTAATCAAGCAGGACGTAGGGTTTTACCTCCATCAAGAGGGCCCAAACCTGGGTAAAACATCGTGTTCCCTGCCTCCTGTTACCATCCGTCCTAGACGCACAGTTCTGGACCCCCTACCCGAGATCCGCCAGTTTTGACACCGACATTGGTGCTTTCATTGAGAGTTCCTCTCTGTCGTCGCCGTTAGGCTTGATGGCTCCTACTATCATCGATAGCGATGCGGTCCAAGGTGAGACTTTTCTCCCGGGCAGATCTTTGTATTCGGCGGCTTTGCACTGTAGGCTAATTCGCTTGGCCATCTCGAGCAGATTGAAAGCAACGCCCCTGGCCATCAGGTCAGATTTGGAAGTTTGAATTACACGGCCAACATCCGTGGGGACTTGATCTTCGACGAATCCGAGCCAAAGGCGGGCGCGCCGCACTGTTGCGATGGGTATGACCTAGCTCTGCCACCGGACTGTACCGCAGAGGCCGCACCCGCATCAGCTCCGACCCTTAGCTCGGAGCCAACTGCGCCAATCAAGGACGGGTGGCTAGACACTGCCTCAGGGGCTGCAATCTCGACGGCGATCGAGCCAAACACCAGCATAATCCTCTGCGCAGCCCATGACTCCAAGGTGCCGGACTCTTTTCCAGACTCCGAACCATCCGCGCCCCTGCTGATCGAATCCGATTGGGCTCCGATCATGGAATTCACCGCCACGAGTATCTTTCAGCACTCGCCCTTCGGCGACATTCTGAATTCACTAAGGTCTCTCTCTTTGTCAGGAGAGCCCTGGCCGTATTATGGCCAATAGGATTGGGATGCGGACGATGAAGAAATTCGACACCCACCCACCACCCGCTTAATAGCCACTGTCGATGACTCAATCGGCATGCTCGACTTCAACTCCGAAGACATCGACGGTATGGACAACGATGCGGGAGGCGAAGAGGAACCACCGCCCACATGGCGCTGGACGTCCACTTCATCATATGACGTATACATGGTGGACACACCAAAAGAAGACGACGACGAGGAACGGAAGGACGCATCGAAGGCTTTTTCCCTCGAGAAGCAGTCAAAGCGATGGTGCAAGCACCGCCCCAAATCCCGCCTCGCCAGAAATAACAATCACACAGACCCAGCGTTGGAGCAGGGAGAACCACTACCGGACCACGGCAATACGGAGAATCAAACCGAACAAACCAATTCCCTCAAAGATAATAGTCCGGACGACACAATGCCGGACAGGCACCCGGAGCAGCAGAATGCCCGTCAAAGGCTTGTTGCCACCGCGAGGAGTCTGAATAAGCACAAGCAAAGGCTCAAGGCTGCGCAGGACACACTCCAAATCAGATGGAGTAAAGTACTCAACACAGCAGCGAAGTACGGCGACAATCGCCCCACCAAGAGCTACCCAAAGCGGAAGTTGCTACCTGAATTCGATGAGGAGGCCTAAGACCCCTCACAACCAAAAATCAAAACAGCCACCTGGCCGGATAGACGACCTCACGGCCAACATAGAGCGGCAAACAACGCCACTCACAAGACAATACGCGATTCACGCGAGGGCTTGCACCAAAAGGACAGCGCAACCAGATCCATCTATGGACCACGCAAGCGCGCCCCAGCATACGATATAACACAAAAAACATCCGAACAACGCGGTACACCCAGATACAGGGGTGCCGCACACCCCCTATGTTTCACCGATGAGGTGCTGGATCATGAATTTCCAGAGGGATTCAAACCTGTAAACATAGAGGCATATGACGGAACAACAGACCCTGGGGTATGGATCGAGGACTATATCCTCCACATCCATATGGCTCAAGGAGATGACCTCCACGCCATCAAGTACTTACCACTCAAACTCAAAGGGCCAGCTCGTCATTGTCTTAAAGGCCTCCCCGAAAACTCCATTGGAAGCTCGGCAGAGCTCGAAGACGCTTTTCTGGCAAACTTTCAAGGGACTTATGTCCGACCTCTGGACGCGGATGATTTGAGTCATATAACTCAACAGCCCGGAGAGTCAGCCCGAAAGCTTTGGAACAGGTTTCTTACTAAAAAGAACCAAATTGTCGACTGTCCGGACGCCGAAGCCTTGGCAGCTTTAAGCACATCATCTGTGAGAAATGGCTTGCCCGACACCTAGGCCAAGAAAAACCAAGAACAATGGCAGCATTAACAAGCCTCATGACCCGCTTTTGCGCGGGTGAAGACAACTAGCTAGCCCGATCCTGCACCAGGGACTCCAGTACATCTGAAGTTAGAGATGGAAACGGGAAATCACGGCGCAAAAGCAATAACAAACGCCGGAGTAAAGGAGACAGCACGAAGAGCACGGCAGTAAACGCCGGATTCAAAAGCTCTCGGCCAGGTCAGCAAAAGCCGCCCCCTAAAGGCGCCAGAGACAAACTGCCCAGCCCAAACAAAATTCTGGACCAAATATGTCAGGTCCATAGCACCCCTGGCAAACCAACCAATCATACCCACAGAGAATGTTGGGTCTTCAAGCAGTCCGACAAGCTCAACACCATACACAAGGGGGAGGATACACCAAGCGAAGATGAGGATGAGCCTCTCAAGGAAGACACTGGGGAAAAAAAAGAAATTTCCACCAAAAGTCAAAACAATAAACGTGTTACACGTGATCAACGGAAGAAACAAAATGGCACTCCCAGAAAAATACGCCCACAGGCCTATCACCACGGAGTCCTGCCACTGGTCGTCTCAACCGATCACTTTCGACCATCGTGATTACTCAGCAAGTATCCGGCGTGCAGGATGGGCTGCCCTGGTATTAGACCCAATAATTGACGGATACCACTTCACACGAGTCTTGATGGACGGTGGCAGCAGTCTAAACCTGACATACCAGGATACAATCCGTGAAATGGGGATAGACCCAACGAAAATTCGCCATAGCAATATTACCTTTAAAGGAGTAACGCCAGGCCCAGGGGCTCATTGCACGGGCTCCCTGCTACTAAAAGTTATATTCGGCTTCCCCGATAACTTCCGTAGCGAACATTTAACCTTCCACATCGCTCCGTTCCAAAGTGGCTATCAATCACTACTCGGACGCGAAGCTTTCGCTCGCTTTAATGCAATACCACACTACGCTTCCCTCACACTCAAGATGCCCGGTCCACGTGGCATCATTACAATGAACGGAAGTATTAAGCGATCTTTGTGCGCCGAAGAGCATGTGGCTGCCCTGGCAGCCGCACACTAAAAACGGCCTCACCAACTAAAGCATTTAGCAAGTCGTCACGACCTCAGACACGGTTAGACGAGTCCGGCGTAGCTATATGCAATTTATACCGGATCAATGATCACACCCCTATTACAAATACAAGGGGCTCAACATGGGAAGACATGTGGCAATTATTACTCACCTTGAATTATACATGGTTTCTTTAAAAACTATCTTTTTGCACGGCAAATTTTTCACCTAAGCTCCTCTCTTTTACAGATAATCATCGGGCTACACCCGTCCAGGATACGGCACAACGGAGACACAGGCGCAGACGTGCAGCAGGGACCTGCTCCAAGGATTCTTTTTAGATTAAGACCCTGCATAAACCTTTTTTACTGTCTCTTGTTGATACATATCCACCGAATTCTCAGCACAGTTGAGAAGGATGCTGATGTCTTGGCATGTGGCCACGTCAGAATAATGCACGTACCTGGACACAAGGGGCTTCTTACAAACGGCACTATTTCGGCCCGGTTTATACCATAAAAGACCGAATACCTTAGGGAGTGTTCGGCGTCGCAAGTTTGGCCTTATATGCATCAGCTCCGAATCATTGTCTTTGGTCAAATGTTGGGTTTGCCCGGCTCCTGTGTTTTGGTGCCTTACGTTCCGCTTTACCGGCTAAGGTAGCACCAGGAGAACTATTGCGATTGTGCCCTGGTTCATCCGGCCGAGAACCTCAGTAGAGAAAGCCGAAAACTGACTGTCATGATATAGCGTGAGTATGGTCAACCACTCAATGACCTATCGGAATGTTAGAATTCCTCCGCCTTAACGAAGGGCCGTTTTCCGGCCAGGCATGTACGCACCCCGCGATCGGGAGAGTGCGGAGCCACCAGGGGCGATCTAGTAGCCCCACTATCAAACTCCTATGGCTAAGTGAAAGTGTTAAAGCATTATAGTCCGGTTGCCTCGCTCGCTGCGCTATCACCTCCTTATTAGGACCAAGACGTTGGGTTAAGTGTGAACACATGTTTTTTGCGAGCACCTCCACATTATATGCGTGGGGGTTGAAGTCGACGGCTGCAATCTTTCAGGTTATACACATGTATACATAAACGGCCGCACAGGAGGCATCATACTACTTTCAGGTAAAAGTATAAACCTAGCCTTATAAAAACTTCATCAAAGCATTGTGTTTACAATGAGAATAAATATCACTCAAACATAATATTCTTTCAGCACTGGGCCTCTATCAAACGAGCACCCTCGAGAACCTCCTCGAAATAATGCTCGGCTGCCACTCGGCCTTTGGTCGAACCCTGCGCCGCGACTACGGAAGCGTCCATCTCTACCCAGTATGCTTTAACATGGGCAAGGGCCATCCGCGAGCCTTCTATGCACGCTGACCTCTTCATCGCATTAATGCGCGGCACCGCACCAAGGAACTGCTGCACTAAGCTGAAATAGCTATCCGACTTCTGCTTCTCCGGCCACAGCTGATCCACAATAGCCCTCATGGCGAGTCCGGACAACCGATTCAGTTCGGCCCATTCGGCTAGCTGGTCAGTCAATGAAAGCAGACGCTCTGGAACGTTGAACTGCGACCAGAACAGCTTGTCTACTTCATGATCTATCTGACCTTGGAAGTACATGGCAGCATCGGCACTCGCCGCCAAATCCATATACACATCGGCCGAACTCCACAGCCGATCCAGAGGGGCATACCGTGGATCTTCGAACTTCCTCCGTAACATGAAGGGTTTCCCAGACGCAATATTCCCGGCTTCCCGCAGCTCCTCCTTCTTCGCCCTCATAGCAGAACGGGTGTCCTTCTCCGCCACCGTGGCCTTCTCAAGGTCCGCTGCCTTTGCTCGCTTTTCCTTTTCAAGGACCCAACAACGGTCGGTAGTGTCTTTTAATTCCACGACCATCTTGGCCATCTTCTCTTGGCTCTTGCAATGTGCGGCCTTCTCGGCCTTCAAAGCAGCGACATTACTAATCCTCGCTTGTTCCTTGGCTCAGGCAAGTTCTGCCCGCAAGGCTTCCATGGAGGCAGCTCCATATGCAGTCGCAACATATTAAAGATACTGACATTATGCTGCTCTTACTATGTGGCATTCACCAGATAATAACACTTACCCTGTGCCTTGTCAAGCCTCTTGTTAACAAGCTCGAGGTCGGCGTCCGCCGCATTCAGTTGTCATTTTAATTTGGCAAACTCACTAGCCCGGCTAGCCACCGGAGCCTCCACCACCTGCACGTAAGGGTAGTCTGGTTATTGCCTGAGAATATGATCCTCTATCCGCCGCTGTTCTCGACGGCAACCAGAGTCTCAGGGGCTACTATCTACGCAGGGCACTCCTACCATGTGCAGTACTATCACATATTATCTTACGTACCTCAAAGCCCGTCAGTAGACTCATAAAGGCTTCATGTAATCCGCTTTCGGTGGACGAGATTCTCTCCATCACCGTACCCATCAGCACATGGTGTTCTTCTGAGATGGCCGCTCGCCCCACCAACCCCCTCAGAACGTCCGACCGCACACCAGACGGTGCCAGACTCTTTTGTCTGCTCTCCTCGGGAGCCGGACGCTGGGGACTCCGGGGGTCTATGGGATTATCTTCTGGCCTCACCGGATTCAGAGAGGCCCTCCATGACAACACTTTGGGGTCGCCTGCTTCTGGAGCGGAGGAGTCCGGGGGAGGCGTTTCGCTCTTCATCATCTCTGGAAGAAGATCCCCCGAAGACGAGCTCATCTGAGATGGGCTAAGGCCCGAACTGCATGATATATGCGGTGGTTATTTTCTCAGAACAAAGATAGCATACCTTAAAGTATTTTTGGATCACTTACGACTCGTTGGGGGCCAGATCCCCTCGCGGACTGTGTGCGGCAGGAGCACCCTCAAAGGTGGGACCCTCTGTGGGAGATTTCTTCTCCCGTTTGGAGGCTTCGGCTTCCGGATCCTCGGAAGCAGTCCTTTTCCTCCCCCGATTGTCCTCCTTCATGGAGAGGCTCATTCCCTCGGTTGGAGCAAGCAGCGACGGGGGCCCGCGTCCGCCCGTATTATCCCCCCCAGTATCTTCCTTCGAGGACTCCGGGCAAGGTGCGACCTCGAGCAGCTTTTCCAATACTAGATTTTCCAAACCCTCAGGGAGGGGGCCAAACACCAAATCATCTTCTCCTTCGTTAGCCAATCCTGGTCAAAAAGCAAACTCTCAGAAACAACTTCGAATAAAAGACAGTGTGTTCGGCCAGAGGATTTCTTACTTGTTCGGCGACACGGTTACTGCTCAGGCCTACGTCCTCGGTAATATCCGGACACTCCACTTGAGATCCGAAGAATGACTTGTACATCTCCTCGTGTGTCAGGCCGAGGAAACTTTGAATGTCACGTGGTCCCTCTGGGTTGAACTCCCACAAGCAAAGGGGCCGGCGTCTGCAAGGCTGGACTTGCCGAAATAGCATAACTTGTATTACCACAGCCAAATTAAAATCTCCCACGAAGAGATCTCGAATGCGGCTTTGCAGTATAGGCACGTCCTTGGTTGGGCCCCAACTCAGGCCTCTGCTAACCCATGACATCAGTTGTGGTGGGGGGCCCGAGCGGAAAGCGGGGGCAGCCGCCCACTTGGCACTTCGGGGAGCCGTGACGTAAAACCACTCCCGTTGCCATAATTCGGACACCTCTGGAAAGGAACCTTCCGGCCATGGAGCTCTTGCCATCGTGCCTATTGATGCACCTCCGCACGCTGACTGTTGCCCCTCGATCATCTTCGGCTTTACTTCAAAGGTCTTGAGCCACAGGCCGAACTGAGGGGTAATGCGGAGGAAGGCCTCACACACGACAATAAACGTCGAGATGTGGAGAAAGGAGTTCGGAGCTAGATCGTGAAAATCTAGCCCGTAATAGAACATCAAACCCCTGACGAAAGGATCCAGAGTGAGGCCTAGACCTCGGAGGAAGTGGGAGACGAACACAATGCTCTCGTTGGGTTCGGGAGTAGGGACGACCTGCCCTCGAGCAGGCAGTCGATGCGAAACCTCGGCGGTCAGGTATCTGCCTCCCTCGAGAAGGGACAATGCTACTATCCTTTGCCACACTTGTGCTTCAAAGTAGCACCATAATCTTCATGATAGAGAGTCTCTTGTTTTGTCACTTTCATATACTAGTGGGAATTTTTCATTATAGAACTTGGCTTGTATATTCCAACAATGGGCCTCCTCAAGTGCCCTAGGTCTTCGTGAGCAAGCAAGTTGGATGCACACCCACTTAGTTTCTTTCGTTGAGCTTTCATACATTTATAGCTCTAGTGCATCCGTTGCATGGCAATCCCTACTCCTTGCATTAACATCAATCGATGGGCATCTCCATAGCTCATTGATGTGAGACTTTCTCCTTGTTGTCTTCTCCACATAACCTCCATCATCATATTCTATACCACCCATAGTGCTATGTCCATGGCTCGCGCTCATATATTGCATGAAAGTTTATAGGTTTGAGATTACTTAAGTATGAAACAATTGCTTGGCTTGTCATCGGGGTTGTGCATGATGAGAGCATTCTTGTGTGACGAAAATGGAGCATGACCAAACTATATGATTTTGTAGGGATGAACTTTCTTTGGCCATGTTATTTTGAGAAGACATAATTGCTTTGTTAGTATGCTTGAAGTATTATTATTTTATGTCAATATGAACTTTTATCTTGAATCTTTCGGATCTGAATATTCATACAACAATTAAGAAGAATTACATTGAAATTATGCCAAGTAGCACTCCGCATCAAAATTTTTGTTTTTATCATTTACCTACTCGAGGACGAGCAGGAATTAAGCTTGGGGATGCTAATACGTCTCCGACGTATCTATAATTTTTGATTGCTCCATGCTATATTATCTACTATTTTGGATGTTTTTGGGATTTATTATACACTTTTATATCATTTTTGGGACTAACCTATTAACCCAGAGCCCAGTGCCAGTTTCTGTTTTTACCTTGTTTTAGAATATCACAGCAAAGGAAAACCAAACGGAGTCCAATTGACCTGAAACTTCATGGAACTTATTTTTGGATCATAACAAGCCCAGAAGACTTGGAGTGCATGTCAGGGGATCTACAAGGAAGCCACGAGGCAGGGGGCGCGCCCACCCCCCTGGGCGCGCCCTCCACCCTCATGGGCCCCTCGTGTCCCCCTGACGTATTTCTTCCGCCTATATATCTCCATATACCCTAAAAACATCCAGGAGCACAATAGATCGGGAGTTCCACCGCCAGAAGCCTCTGTAGCCACCAAAACCAATATAGACCCATTCCGGCACCCTGCCGGAGGGGGAAATCCCTCTCCGGTGGCCATATTCATCATCACGGTGCTCTGCATGACGAGGAGGGAGTAGTTCTCCCTCTCGGGGCTGAGGGTATGTACCAGTAGCTATGTGTTTGATTTCTCTCTCATGTTTTTGAGGTGATACGATCTTGATGTATCGCGAGCTTTGCTATTATATTTGGATCTTATGATGTTTTCTCCCCCCTCTACTCTCTTGTAATGGATTGAGTTTCCCCTTTGAGGCTATCTTATCGGACTGAGTCTTTCAAGATTTGAGAACACTTGATGTATGTCTTGCCGTGCGTATCTGTGGTGACAATGGGATATCACGTGATTCACTTGATGTATGTTTTGGTGATCAGCTTGCGGGTTCCGCCCATGAACCTATGCATAGGGGTTGGCACACGTTTTCGTCGTGATTCTCTGGTAGGAACTTTGGGGCACTCTTTGAGGTTCTATGTGTTGGTTGAATAGATGAATCTGAGATTGTGTGATGCATATCGTATAATCATACCCACGGATACTTGAGGTGACATTGGAGTATCTAGGTGACATTAGGGTTTTGGTTGATTTGTGTCTTAACATGTTATTCTAGTGTGAACTCTAGGGCTGTTTGTGACACTTATAGGAATAGCCCAATGGATTGATTGGAAAGAATAACTTTGAGGTGGTTTCGTACCCTACCATAATCTCTTCGTTTGTTCTCCACTATTAGTGACTTTGGAGTGAATCTTTGTTGCATGTTGAGGGATAATTATATGATCCAATTATGTTATTATTGTTGAGAGAACTTGCACTAGTGAAAGTATGAACCCTAGGCCTTGTTTCCTAGCATTGCAATACCGTTTGTGCTCACTTTTATCATTAGTTACCTTGCCGTTTTTATATTTTCAGATTACAAATACCCATATCTATCATCGATATTGCACTTGTATCACCATCTCTTCGCCGAACTAGTGCACTTATACAATTTACCATTGTATTGGGTGTGTTGGGGACACAAGAGACTCTTTGTTATTTGATTGCAGGGTTGCTTGAGAGAGACCATATTCATCCTACGCCTCCTACGGATTGATAAACCTTAGGTGATCCACTTGAGGGAAATTTTCTACTGTCCTACAAACCTCTGCACTTGGAGGCCCAACAACATCTACAAGAAGAAGGATGTGTAGAAGACATCACTGGCCTGCACGGACTGCCGTGTCGAGCGCCTCGGGAACCAGCGGCAGTGCTAGAAGTGCGAGCGCAGCGGTGGCTTTGACATGCGGAACACGGTAGTGGACGCCGTCCTCTCCTCGGTGAGGGTGGAGTACCCGCACGAAGGCTGTGGGCTCTACGTCACTTACCACAAGCTCGCCGCCGGTGCTCTCCCACCACATCAGCACCGTGCATCCCATGCCCGTGCACAGGATCCAGTACGGCAAGGTGCTCCAGCTGCAAGTGCCACTGTTGGAGCCACGACTCTTGTTGTTCGTGGAGGAGGATGGCTACGCGTTTTTCTTGGTCGGTGGTGTGCTCGACATCGGCGCGCCTATCACCGTGTCGGTCATCTGCGTCAGAGCGGGGTCGTCCGCACTTCTGCACTACATAGCCAAGCCATTAAACAGAGGCTTAGGCGCCATTAATGGAGACCTTGGGAGAGAAGTGGACGCCAGATGGAGGTCAAAGGGCTCTCCTCCCTATACTCATGCGCAGGGGTCTGATCGCATGCCTCCCGTACTCAAATAGCTACCCTGCACGGCGCCTCCTAGCTAATAGAAAAAGGGGACGCGTGGCGACACGTAAATGGTAAATAGAACGCCCACGGTTTCAATAATACTTGTGTTTCCGATTATAACATGACAACACTTGTTCCAAAATGACTTTGTTGATTGTTAATGTGTGCGCCTTCGCAAACCGGTCAGCAAAATTACCATAGCATGTTGGTGCCATGTCATGACACCAAGCCAGGTTTCATTATTTTCATGCGTGTTTCAGATTTACAGGAATTAAAAAACAAAGTTTCTCAATATTTCCAGCCGAGCAACGACCCCCAGATGTTTGAATTTCATTCCCATTTCTTGCATGGGACCTAGAAATTCACCCGAGGACACACATGTGATTTTTCAACCAGCTTTGGTGCACTAGAGCATGTGCTTGTATTTCAAATTTCAATTATGCAGACAAAGGTGACACGTTCCCTCTCAGAACCATGAGATTTCTTGAGAGAAGCTCCGGTTTGCAAGAAACTTATACCAAAACTTGTTCCTATTCTGCAAAAATTTTTACCACAGCACGGTAGTACCATGACATGACACCATGCCAAGTTTCATGATTTTCGGGCGTGTTTTGGATTTACAAGAATTTTAAAACCAAGCTTCTCAATGTTCTCGGCCAAGCCACGATGCCCAGATGTTTGAGTTTCATTCCCATTTCTTGCATGGGACCTAGAAATTCACCCGAGGATACACATGTGAGTTTTCAACCAACTTTGGTGCACGGGAGCATGTTCTTGTAGTTCAATTTTGAATTATGCACATTAAATGACCAAAAACTCAATTAATGTATAAAAAAGGCCAAACAAACCTGGAATAATTCCAAAAGTTAACAGGGCACTCATATAGTTCTATGTTGCGTCTGCAAAGAAACTCAAGGGGGGCAGGGTATATTGTTTCGCACTCAAAGGTGACACATTCCCTCTCAGAACCACGAGCCTTCTTGAGAGAAGCTCCGGTTTGCAAGAAGTTTATACCAAAATTTGTTCCTATTCAGCCATTTTTTACCCGGGCATGGTAGTACCATGACATGACACCATGCCAAGTTTCATGATTTTCAGGCGTGTTTTGGATTTACATGAGTTTTAAAACCAAGTTTCTCAATGTTCTCGGCCGAGCCACGATGCCTAGATGTTTGAATTTCATTCCCATTTCTTGCATGGGACCTAGAAATTCACCTGAGGACACACATGTGATTTTTCAACCAACTTGGGTGCACAGGAGCATGAGTTCAAATTTGAATTATGCACATTAAATGACTAGAAACTCAATTAATGTATAAAAAGGCTAGACGAACCCGGAATAATTCCAAAATTTAATAGGGCACTCATGTAGTTCTATGTTGCCTCTATAAAGGAACTCAAGGGGGGCAGCGTATATCGTTTCACACTCAAAGGTGACACGTTCCCTCTCAGAACCACAAGCCTTCTTGAGAGAAGCTCCGATTTGCAAGAAGCTTATACCAAATCTTGTTCCAAATCGGCCCAATTTTTTACCACAACATGTTAGTGCCATGACATGACACCATGCCAACTTCCATGATTTCCAGGCGAGTTTTGGGTTTACATGAATTCCAAAACCAAGTTTCTCGATGTTCTCGGCCGAGTCACGACGCCCAGATGTTTGAATTTCATTCCATTTCTTGCATGGGACCTAGAAATTCACCCGAGGACACACATGTGATTTTTCAACCAACTTTGGTGCACCGGAACATGTGCTTGCAGTTCAAATTTGGATTATGCACATTAAATGTCCAGAAACTCAATTAATGTATAAAAAAGGCCAAACGAACCCGGAATAATTCCAAAGTTTAACAGGGCACTCATATAGTTCTATGTTGCCTCTGAAAAGAAAATCTGGGGGGAGGCAGCGTATATTGTTTCGCACACAAACGTGACACATTCCCTCTCGTAACCACGAGGCTTGTTGAGCGCATCTCCGGTTTTGCAAGAAGCTTATACCAAAACTTGTCCCAATTCAGCCAAGAATTATATACATATGAAAACAAGGTTTAGATTATCCCAAACATCTCGCCACCTAGACCAATGTACTCTAATTTGAATTCAACATAAAATGAATACAAATATTTGAATTGGATATCGTATGTTACATGTAGTTTATAGTGAAATATGATTACCGCTATATGCATGTTTTTTGTTATCAAAATAATATTTAAATGCTTGTATAACTTGACAACAATCATATTTAAATAAGGAAAATTGATTCAAATTTAGTCCATATGGTAGACGACAATATATATGTTCATAGGGTGGAGTAAAATGTTCATATATGATGGAAGATCAAAATGCAGGACTACATCCATTATAAACCGCAAGGTCACCTAACGATATATTCGAATTCAACATAACGTGGATTCAAAAATTGAAATTTGAGATCTTGGCATTTGTAATCATATAAAAAGGGACATGACTCTTTATTTTGGTGGGAATTGATTTGTTTTTTGTTGTTGTTGACGGAAGTGCGAATCAATTTGGTACTGTACATGGTAATCTTGTTCTCCCGATTTTTTTACATTTTTCTTGTAGTTTATTCAATGACATTTATAGCAATATAGTAAAAGGGGACATGACTCTCTCGTGTCTTGTATGAATTGTTTTTTTGTACACGTTAAGTTTGTTCTGCCGAACAAGCAATCCACACCTTGTTATCCCGAATTTTATGCTCGAGTATCTTTTGTCTCATCTTCTTTTAAACTCCTGCCTCTTCAACCTGCACCGCACCTTGTTATCCCAAAATTTCGACGAGTGCGAAAACTCCCTCCTCATCTGAAATCGATCCCGCAGCCCAGACACGCGAAATCCCCCATCTACCCCTCAGCCGGAAATGCTGGCTCGACGTCGCGGTGTCAAAACCGGTGCGGGTACGCTGGTAACTTACCCAACATTTCAGACAAGCGTGTCCCTAAGCCATGGCTACCCCTATCTTCCACTTCGCCCCCATTCATACACCGAGGCCGCTGAAACCCACGAAACCCCACACTCGTCCTTCGGCCTGCCGACCGCCGGCCAGCTAGAGACTCTTCCCCGACAATGTCGTCCACCGCAACAGCTCGTCGTCCCTCATCCACTGCACCGGATGAGGATCCGTCATTGATCTCATCATCCCGCCGGATCAACCGCCCCGTCCTCCACCTCCAAGGAGCTGCCCTGATGTTCGCCTCATCTATCGTGCCACCTCCATCCCCATAGTGCCGTCTTAACCTGCCCCACCGGAACCGCAACACCCTCACCTATTCCTTTGATGAAGCCGAGGCCAACTCGGCGCCACCAAGGAGGTTCTGCACCCACCACTGCATTTTATCTTTTATTTGATCTCACGGGGCTGCCGGTGCTTGATACTGAGCAGCCATGGCGGGTCTCCATCGACGGCGCCGTCCTCGGCCACTTCGTCCACGGCGTCTCTCCCTCATGTCGTTGCTTCCTCTGCAGCCACTTCGTGCTGCTGCTCTGCTCTGCTATTGTTGTTGGTCGCGCTGCTGCTCCGCTCTTGGTCTCATTTGTGCTGGTGCTCTGCTCTTGCTCTTGCTCGCGCTGCTGCTGCTATTGTTGCACGACCTCTAGCAGCTACAGGAGTTGCTGCTTTAGCACTCGCTCGCGGTTTTGCTGCACAACTTGCTCTTTGCTACTACGTTCTCTACTCAAGCATCTGCTGATTTAGATCACTACTTCTCTGCTACTAGTGCTCGAACGCCCTAAACATCTATTGCAAGGCTCTTCTACTAGTTCAATAAGTTTCGATAGTAAAATTCAGTTTCGACTATAAAGTTCAGTTTCTTCAGTTAAGTTCAGAGTAAACAATATTTACAACATCTGTCGGAGCGGCTGTGGCACGACTGATGCATTTTACATCTAGAACTTTTTGGTGATGTATTTTACATCATCTATTGCAAATGATATTAGAGTCCCACTTCAGATTAACATTTTATGTCTTATCCTGCGTCAGCCTCGACGCCGTACACCTCACCAAAGATGCTCCAACGACGGAACCATCCATTACAGCGGAGCAGTACCCTCGGCGCCATTTCCAGAAGCCTCAGATCTTCTGCCCCGCCTCCGACAGTCACACCAGCATCACCACCCTCCACGTCCAACCCAATGATGCTGAAGTCGACACGGCTATGCGAAAGAGGTAGTACACTCGTTGCATCACTTTGTTACTATGCATTCGTGTCGATCCCTCAGGGATCCTTTGCTATGGAACTACTATGGTACTACTATTCATGCATTTGGTTTGGAGTGGAGCAAAGCAAAACTGGAGGATGTTTTTCCTTTGGTGTCTCTTTCAAAGGAAAATGGTAGGAATTTTAATATCGAGTTGGTCATCCTTTTCAAATTAATATGCATGAAGAACATGACTAATTGCATTGCTGGCATAATAAGATTCTTATTTTTTCATTTTCACATGATTTGATTTTAATTTGACCATGTTTCTCCATTCCTCTGTTCTTCCAATTCATGTGAACTAAACACCGAGGTTCATAGAAATCCTATGTTTCCAAATGCTCTGTTTTGCACGTGCATTCCTATCATATTCCTATGTTTTTCCAATCCTTGCGTTAATAGAATCCTCTAATTCTAAGGAACCCTTATAGATTTACTTCATATTTAGATAGGCGTCAAAGAAAACTCTGTGTGTTATGTCCTGCTCCTGCCGTGCCGTTATCCACCCCACCTGAGGTGCACCCTCGACAGAAGCGTTCACTTCAGCAGAGATTCCCCCTGCAAACTTTCTTTCGCCGCCTCAGATCATCTTCCCCGTTGCCGGCATTCACGCCAACTGCATTACCATCATCGTTTGAGCAGATGAACCTGAGAACTACACAGTTTTGTAAGAGAGGTCGCAGTCTTTCGTGTTTGCTTACATTATACATCTGTTATTATTACCTACTACTTTATCATTCAAACTTGAGTTTTAAAATTCCCGTGGGTCTTATGTCGAGGTAGCAACGAATAGTATCTGTCTACTATCTTGTTCAACTTGGGTCTTCTATGTGGTTCATGTTGGTGGGCAACAAACAATAGATGATCCATTGTCCATCTTTTTAAACTGAAGCTATAATCTACCTGCTATCATTAGTTGTGGATCTATCCACTCGTTTGCTACCATCAGTCTTGATTTCTGCATGCACCCCTTGGGCCTTACAAAATCTAACTAATTTTTTTTATTATGCATGTCAGTTATTGTACACAATCGTACTGAACATGTATAGAAAAAGATAAGACCGTTGCGTGGGAATACAATGTCATGCAGACGCCGCTCCATGGTGGGTGAAGTGCCCCCCTCCCGCCATTCCAGATTGTATTCTAGAGGAAGATAACTATTCAGATAGGGATTCAGGGGGAGCCGACCACTCCTATTTACAACCTGAGGTGTTTTCTCTAACCTGGCATGCTGATGTTGGTCATATCATGCATATTTGCTTTGTGTGAAATGCCACCTATTTGGTTTCTATATCAGTCTTCCACCATTCCTAAATATTTGTCTTTTTAGAGATTTCAACAAGTGACTACATACGGAACAAATGAGTGAATCTACACTCTAAAATCTGTCTATATATGTCCGTATGTAATAGTCTATTTGAAATCTCTAAAAAGACAAATATTTAGGAACGAAGGGAGTATATGGAAATTATGCAATGCCATGTTTTTCAGCTAGTTATCATATATGTGAATTATGCACCGCCATGTAGCCAGGCATCATATATGTGAATAATCTCATGCCATCTTTTTTTATTACGTATTCCATTTGTCGACAATTTGTGTATATTAAACTACTCTTCATGTGTATCAGCCATTTCAGCCGGTTATGGAAAAATCAGGAATGAAAACAAGGTCTTTAGAGAAGGCAATGGTACCTGTTGAAGCATATATCTCGATGGTTACATGGAGCTCCTCAGAGGAGGATTCAGAGACAAATGACCAGTCCTATATCCCACCTGAGGTGTATGATCTAAGTTGCGATGGTTATATTTCTCATATCATGCATATGGTGTCTTGCATTGCTTAGTTTAGACATCATATGCACAATATTGAATTCCATCTCCTTAGTTTAGAGATCATACATGCGAGTGCCAGTTGCTTAGTATATGAATCAGTTATGTCAATTATATCATGCCATCCTGTATACTTAGACAACACTTATGTGAGTTATTTCATCCCAACATATTTTAGAAAGACATCATATAGTTTTGTCATGTCATCATGTTTAGATACTCATCATATGTTGAATTATGCCATTATATCATGTTAAGTTATCCATCATATATCTGAAACTGTGTCATGCTATCATGTTTAGTTAGGCATCATATATGTGAAATTGTGTCATGCTGTCTTGTTTGCTTAGACAACATATATGTGAATTACCACAACTATCTATCATACAATGTCTGTACGTTCAATTTCTTTTCTTGTTTATCAGCCATTTGAATTGGAGGGGGTGATGGTAGTATCTAAGGGAGCAAAAACCCGTTCTTCACAAAAGATAGTACTACCCGTCGATGCAGATAGAACCATGGTTGTACTGGCCCACAAACTTGCCCCACCACACATAATCAAGACTCTTCCAGATTGCACACTTAGACCGTTGGGCAGAGAAACAGCTACAACCAATCTAACCCCAACCCCAGTGGATAGTAACCCACTTCTAGTTGACAAAGCAACATGTCTACCACAGAGTACCCCCACACGAGCAGTTTGTAAAGCAACTGCAGTGCCCAAAGCACTAAGACCACCACAGCGACCCAAACTCCACGTTTAAAGCAGTAGCAACTATTCTCAGGTCAGATTCCGTAGCTATGGTCCATACTCCTTTGTTGTTGCATCACTATATTTATTCATACCAACTACTTTCGAATATGAAGGATCCAATTGAAACTCCAATGGCACACCAATTATCTTTTAAACCTATTTCTTTAACTGGATTGTTGTTCTAACTTCTTGCTCTATGTTGATTTCAGTTTCAGTTGTATGAACAGTTATGTTCTCATGTGATGCACATTACAAGTGTTGCCAATGCTGTGTAGTTTCTCACACTTATATTCTATCTATGCTGCTGTGTCTTCAAAATATACGAGTTGAACTGTGTCTCTATCTTGATTTGGCAACATAAACTAGAATGATATGGACAATACTATGACCATAGTACATAGATATATGTTTGTTTCATGTTGTTATCCTGTCCACCTTACTACTGAACCAGTTTACCAAAATGAGTTTGGTATACTGCATGCTAAACCTGTGATGTGTCTCCTTGTTTCTTTGTAGTATGCGGACAGAATATTAGAGAAGAGCACCGCACTATGCAATGGTAGAGAAAGTAATGCAGATAAGGTTCAAGATAGTGAGACAACCCTGTTGGTCTCCAAGAAAGGTGATAAAAACAATCTTGTAGATAGTGAGAAAACCCCACAGTCCTGTGTTGATGTAGTGTTCGAGTTACTGGCCATTACCGCTGGAACAAGCTCTCTGACCTTGCTGCCTGAATCACTTCGTCTTCTTCAGTCTCAGCTACAAGCTGAAAGGCATCAGTCAGCTGTGCCGCGGCAAGAAGCCGAAGGACTAAGGAAGTCCCTGCAGAATTCAGATGCATTCTTTCTTGTGCAACAACAAGCGTTGGAGGATTAAAGTGCCAAACAAGAGAAATTTAGTAATCTTACTAACCATCTTGCCAGCATTATGGGTACCCAGGATATTGTTTCTTTAGCTCTTCTGAAGTGGTTTCAATTCTGGACTTGTTTTGCTACGGCATTTATTTGCACTGGTCGCCAACTTTGACGACTAGTGTATGTGATATGCTGCTTTGTTCCCTATATTTGCACTGGTAGCGAACTTTGATGCCCAGTGGATGCAGTATGTGTAATAGTCGTGATAGCCTAGAGTAAGTTGCTTGCTTATTTAGTTCCTTGTTGTCTTGTTTATTTGTTTTCCTGTAGTCAGTGCAGTTCTTTTTCCGCGGTTTGCCAGTGGCCGCAATTACCTATTTTTAAAAACTAGGCCTCAATAACCATGGGCTACATATTTAATGTAGTTACCATGGGCCTCCTATGGGCCATAGAAACAATGGGCCTTCTATGGGCCATAGAAACAATGGGCCTTCTACGGGCCATAGCATCAATGGACCTTCTACGTGCCATATGATCGATAGGCCAAGCATGGGCCAATAATAGACCGCATTATGGGCCGTAAACGGGCTAGATTTGGAATGTCCGTTCATGGACAGAAAATAACGGGCCGTCATTAATCGGCCGTATTGGATGATGCTACGAAAATGGCCCAACAGATTAACGGGCTGCAAACGGGCCGATTGTAACCGCGGGCTAAATTTGGCCCACAAGTAGAGAAGGCCAATAATGGGCCGTAAGTAACCGAATGCTGGAAATGAGCCCAAGAATAAATGGGCCCTGAGAAGGCTGAAAGGTAACACGAGTTGTAAACGTCCCAAATGAATAATGGGCCATTAATGGGTATAAAGGGGTACCCTGTTCATTGCGGGCCAGATTCACCATGGGCCGTTAATGGGCCAAGAGTTACAAATGGCCTCGTATGGGCCAAAAGAGATCATGGGCCATACATGGGCCGGAAGTTACAATGGGCTGGAATCATATTGGACGGCCCAGTGAAGCTACTGGGCTGAATTCTGATAGGCCGTAACGGGCCGTGAGTTAGCGGGCTGTAAATTGGCTATATAGGAACAAGCTTTCCATGGGCCAGCCCGTTACCTTTTGACAAAGTCAAACGGGCCGGCCTTTTCACCAGAATGGGCCTCTGTTGGACCGTGCCACGTGTCGACGTGTCATAGGCGCCTCCTGTCCAATGAATGGATGGCATCTGTCCCAACGGTTAGCCAACATGTTGTTTCCTCTGGCCAATGAGAATTTTACACGTGGAAAATCCTCATTGGTCCGGGTTGTTAGCGGGTTATCGGATCCAAAACCGGACCCGATAGCTTAACGGCGACCCGTTATGGTGGATGCCACGTGTCGGTCACCCTTGACGAAAGAACTTCCACGACGCGTGATTTATTGTCATGGAACTGGACACTTCTGTGATGATAATTTTGGTAATGTCATGGAACACTTCTATGACAGCACAGGTATGTCTCTCTTGATTCTGTCATAAAATCGTCATGGATGTACATGCATGACAGAAAGCATGACAAACTATTACAAACATATCATCACGGAAGTGTCTTTTTTTATAGTGCAAGGTACACATATATGAAGAAAACCTTGTCGAACTCTAGCTCCCCAAGCACCATCAAGGTCGTTTGTAGGTTCGCTGTTGTCTACGATGTGCTTGCATTAACAAGAGCATCTTCTGGCACCATGCGCACCGGTGTCAGTGGTGTATCGATTTCAGCCCCTATCCACGGCGTCTCCCTCCTGCCTCCACCTATGACAAATTGAATATCCTATAATTACGATGACATGGTAAACTGATTAATCAGTTAATCAAGTTTAATATTAAATTGGTAGTAATCATGGCATGTCGCCGGGCTCCTCCTCCTCCTTGTCGGCATCGGTGTTCTTGTAAGATCTTCTCCATGGCGTGTGAGTACGAGGACACAAACATCACATGAGAGTATATAGAAGCCCGGTAGCACTTCATGTTAATTTTAAATGTGATTTGTAGTTCCAATGAAATCAATTGATTAGGAAAAAAATATAATAATATCAAATTGTTCTCGGTTGTTCTTTATGTTTTGGTTCTCATGTTATCAACTCAATTTTTCATCAACCAATTCCTGCAACATCATCTGGTACTCAAAATCCCTCTTCTTCCCGGACAAAGGCATCAATTCTAGCACGGTGAACGTGGTTTGGCGCAGCTCGCCGAGCACAGCCTCCTTCTCCAACCGCATTGCCTTTCTTGTGTCCAGCTCCATTCTGGGAGAGGTGGAAGAATGCCCCCTCACAACAAGACAGAGAGGGAGAAACACTCTCATGCGGAACATGCTCTGTTCGACCTAGTGAGCTGCTTCGGACGTTCCGTCTGAATCCAAATTTGGAGAAGTAAGCACACAAATACGCAGTTGAAATTGGTCTTCTTCTCGGAAAAAGGCGTCGATTCTAGCATGGTGAAGGTGGTTCGACGCAGCTCGTCGAGCACAACCTCCTTCTCCAACCGCATCGCCTTTCTCGTGTCCAGCTCCATTCTGGGAGAGGTGGAAGAATGCCCCCTCACAACAAGACAGAGAGGGAGAAACACTCTCGTGCGGAACATGCTCTGTTCGACCTAGTGAGCTGCTTCGGACGTTCCGGCTAAATCCAAATCTAGAGGAGTAAGCACACAAATACGCAACTGAAATTGGTAGCGAATAAGAACATATGAGACATAGATAGATAGATAGATAGATAGATAGAAAAGGATAGATAGATAGAACATAGATAGATAAAACGATAGATTATAAAATGATACATGCCTTCTTTTACACGCCGGAGCTATGTCTATAGAATCAGAGCCAAATGTGTATCGAGTCGTAGTACAAAAAAGAAAAGTATAGCGCGTCTGCTTGATCGGCTCAGGCGCGCAAGAACTCGTCGTGAGAAACCCTATACGTCCGCGAGTTGAGTACCAAAACATAGGGCTGTTACAAAGCGGCCGACGCCCGAATGACACTGGTCACCCTTCACCGGCAAGGACACACAAACCCTTGCAACACACTCATCTTCACAATCGTCCATGACATGAAAATGTTAGTCCTTGCTCGGCATCGGTGTGGCTTTAAATATATTTAAAAAAGTCCTTTGTTCTTCATGTGTTAGCATCCCACGAGACACACTTAAGTTTTTGAATCCGCTGCTACCCTTCTGATGGAACTACCTTGACCCCAACGGTCTTGGGAAGTAACAATGTTCCGAGAAACATAACAATGTTATTTTTCACGGAACGTTGTTACTTCCCGAGAAAACCTTCGAAAAAATTGAGGATGGACTAAACGAGCCAAGGTACACATATATCGAGAAAACCTTGTTGAACTCTAGCTCCCCAAGCACCATCATGGTCATTTGCAGGTTCGTTGTTGTTTATGATGTGCTTGCATTGACAAGAGCGTCTTCTGGCAGCATGTGCACCGGTGCGGTGGTGTATCGATTTTAGCCCCTAACTACGGCGTCTCCCTCCTGCCTCCATCGTTGACAAATTGAATATCCTATAATTACGATGGCACGATAAACTGATTAATTAGTTAATCAAGTTTAATATTAAATTCGTAGTAAGCATAGCATGTCGCCGGGCTCCTCCTCCTTGTCGGCATCGGTGTTCTTGTAAGATCTTCTCGATGGCATGTGAGTAGGAGGACACAAAGAGCACTTGTGAGTATATAGAAGCCCGGTAGCACTTCATGTTAATTTTCAATGAGATTTGTAATTCCGATGAAATCAATTGATTAGTAAAAAATATAATAATATCAAATTATTCTTGGTTGTACTTTAAGTTTTGGTTCTCACGTTATCAACTCAATTTTTCATCAACCAATTCTCGCGGCATCATCTGGTACTCAAAATCACTCTTCTTCCCGGACATGTGATCTGTAATTCCAATGAAATAAATTGATTAGTAAAAAAATAATATAATAATATCAAATTATTCTCAGTTGTACTTTAAGTTTTGTTTCTCATGTTATCAACTCAATTTTTCATCAACCAATTCCTGCAGCATGATATGGTACTCAAAATCCCTCTTCTTCCCAGACTTGTGATTTTTAATTCCGATGAAATCAATTGATTAGTAAAAAAGTAATAATATCATATTGTTCTTAGTTGTACTTTAATTTTTGGTTCTCATGTTATCAACTCAATTTTTCATCAACCAATTCCTGCAGCATCATCTGGTACTCAAAATCCCTCTTCTTCTCGGACTTGTGATTTGTGATTCCGATGAAATCAAATGATTAGTAAAAAAAGTAATAATATCATATTGTTCTCAGTTGTACTTTATGTTTTGGTTCTCATGTTATCAACTCAATTTTTCATCAACCAATTCCCGCAGCATCATCTGGTACTCAAAATCCCTTTTCTTCCCGAACAAAGGCGTCGATTCCAGCACGGTGAAGGTGGTTCGGCGCTGCTCGCTGAGCACGGCTTCCTTCTCCAACAACATCGTCTTTCTTGTGTCCAGCTCCATTCCAGGAGAGGTGGAAGAATGCTCCCTCGCAACAAGACAGAGAGGAAGAAACACTCTCATGTGGAACATGCTCTGTTCAACCTAGTGAGCTGCTTCGGACGTTCCGGCTGGATCCAAATCTAGAGGAGTAAGCACACAAATACGCAACTGAAATTGGTCTTCTTCCGGACAATGGCGTCGATTCCAGCACGGTGAAGGTGGTTCGGCATAGCTTGCCGAGAACAACCTCCTTCTCCAAACGCATCGCCTTTGTCATGTCCAGCTCCATTCTGGGAGAGGTGGAAGAATGCCCCCTCGCAACAAGACAGAGAGGGACAAACACTCTCGTGCGGAACATGCTCTGTTCGACCTAGTGAGCTGCTTCGGACGTTCCGGCTGAATTCAAATTTGGAGGACTAAGCACACAAAAACGTAGCTGAAATTTGTAGCGAATAAGAACATATGATACATAGATAGATAGAAAACGATCGATAGATAGAACATAGATAGATAAAACGATAGATTATAAATCGATACATGCCTTCATTCAGACGGCGGAGGAGGACATGACCGAGTCAGAGGAGGACGATGAGTAGTAGTTTTTCGTTTTATCTATCTATCATAGGAGGAGGCTATGAACTATCTATGCACTATCTATGTATAGTTTTATAATCTGTCGTTTTATCTATCTATTGTTTTCTCTCTATCTATGTCTATGTACTATCTATCTATCGGGTTTTATCTATCTATGTCTCTAGAATCAGAGCCAAATGTGTATCGAGTCATAGTACAAAAAAGAAAGCAATATAGCCCGTCTACTGGAGTGGCTCAGGCGCGCAAGAACTCGTTGTGAGAAACCCAATACATTCGTGAGTTGTTATTATTGGGATGTAACAATGTTATTCTTCACAAGGTATACCCTAAAAGTGTAGACGTGGCTCATTGAGGAGTGGCGCAAGAATCGGCTGCCTCACCAAGCCGGCGGTCAACTCAATAGAGTTGTCCAATTGATAATTAAGAAGATGATTCACATACTTCACAATCGTCCACGACATGAAAATTTTAGTCCTTCCTCGGCATCATGGAAGCAGGATGGACTAAACGAGCCAAGGTACACATATATCAAGAAAACCTTGTTGAACTCTAGCTCCCCAAGCACCATCATGGTCATGTGCAGGTTCATTGTTGTCTATGATGTGCTTGCATTGACAAGAGCATCTTCTGGCCCCATGTGCACCAGTGTCGGTGGTGTATCGATTTCAGCCCCTATACACGGTGTCTCCCTCCTGCCTCCACCATTGACAAATTGAATATCCTATAATTACGATGACACGGTAAACTAATTAATCAGTTAATTAAGTTTAATATTAAATTGGTAGTAAGCATGGCATGTCGCCGGGCTCCCCCTCCTCCTTGTCGGCATCAGTGTTCTTGTAAGATCTTCTCGGAGTGGCGCAAGAATCTACTGCCTCACCAAGCTGGCGGTCAACTCAATAGAGTTGTCCAATTCATAATTAAGTAGATGATTCACATACTTCACAATCGTCCAGCACATGAAAATTTTAGTCCTTCCTCAGCATCATGGAAGCAGGATGGACTAAACGAGCCACGATACACATATATCAAGAAAACCATGTCGTACTCTAGCTCCCCAACAACCTTCATGGTCATTTGCAGGTTCGCTATTGTCTATGATGTGCTTGCATTGACAAGAGCGTCTTCTAGCACCATGCGCACCGTGGTCGATGGTGTCCCTTGCCCGCGCGCCTGGCCGCGCCGGGGCCAGGCTCGCTGCCTTGGCGCTCATCGGTCGTCGCTCATCTTGGCTGTCTCTGCACTGCCGGACCTCGGCGGGGCTCCGCGGACTCCTACCATGCCGGATCGGCCGCCTCTACCTCTTGTACCGCGCCGGTCGTCATCGACGACCCACCACCACCACCATCGCTTCTCCGTCTTCATCGGGCGCACTCTCGAGCTCATTGTGAGCTCCCGGTCCTCTATGGCCTCTCCCTTTCTCCCCTCGCCCCGTAGCTCGTATGTAGCCGAGGCCGGATAGTCACCACCATTCGATAATGTCATCGTGGCCACCTTCGGCCAACTTCACATGAACGACTCGCACCCCTGCGCGTGTCGCGCCGTGTTGGTTCTACGGGTGGTCGTAGAGGCCCATTTGGTCACCGGGGGCACATTCTGATGAGTCGCCTGCCCCCTGTAGCATGCCACCACACCCTGCCTCATTGGACGCACACAGCGGTCTAAACTATCGCCTGGGCCGCTGATCGGTGGGCCCAGGTCATTAACCAGCTAACTAGCCACTAAGTGTAACCCTAAAACTCTCACTGACATGTAGGCCCCGCGCTTAGTTAAACTGTTTTATAAGTTAAAATTAACCCGTTAATTAATCATACACTGACAGTGGGTCCCCCGTTAATTAAACCTAAATTCAAGCCTTGTTAAAAAGAACTGTCTATGACACACAGGACCCACTTGCTCTATTCACTGGTTGGCCAAGTCAACAGCTGACTGTGCTATTGACTTTGACTGGCCCCACATGTCATTGACTGTTGCTGGCTCAGTCTGAGTATAAAAGTGTTTCACTGTTTAAATTCGAATTTATTAATTAAATTAAATCTGTTAACTCTAGAAAATGATTTAAACTTTGAAAATTAGTATAAAATAATCTGCAACTTGGATGAAAATATTTTGAACATGAGAGTTGCTCAGAACGACGAGATGAATCTGAATGCGCAGTCCGTTCGTCTGCCGTGCGTCCCTAGCATAGCGAACATGCAACAATCCACCTCCGTTTGATCCGCCCGAATATGTCAAACACCAGGAATACTTTTCCGTAAGTCTCCCCCCTTCGCCGGGATCACCTACTACCGCGTTAGGGCACACATATGTCGTTACTTGTCATGTCATGCATCAATATGCATCTGTTTGCATTGTATTCATTGTTTCTTCCCACTCTTCTCTTTGGTAGGCTCCGAGACGGACGTCGCTATTGCCCCGATCGACTACGTTGTTGATGACCCCTCTTTGCCAGAGCAACCAGGCAAGCCCCCCTTGATCAATCTGATATCGCCTCTTCTTCTCTCTACTGCTTGCATTAGAGTAATGTAGCATGTTACTGCTTTCCGTTAATCCTATCCTGATGCATAGCTTGTCTTTGCTACTATTGTTGTTACCTTTGCCTGCAATCCTAAATGCTTAGTATAGGATGCTAGTATTCCATTAGGGGCCCTACATTCTTGTCCGTCTGCCATGCTATACTACCGGGTCGTGATCACTCGGGAGGTGATCACGGGTATATACTTATATACATAATACATGATACATGTGGTGACTATAGTCGGGTCGGCTCGTTGAGTACCCACGGTTGATTCACTGATTGGGGGATGAAAGGACATACTTCCCCAACGGCCCTGTGTGGATCTTTCTGGCAGAGCGACAGGGCAGGTTCAGACCACCTAGGTGAGAGGTGGGCCTGGCCCTGGTCGGCGTCCGCGGTTACTTCAAAATAACACACTTAACAAGATCTTGGTATTTGATCTAAGTGTGGCCACTGGCCTATACACACTAACCAACTACGCGGGAACAATTATCGGCACTCGACGTCATGGTATCAGCCGAACCCTTCTTGGCGTCAGTGACCAAATTTGACTGGAACACCTGCTCTTGTATTAGGGAGGCTAGGTCCGCTTGCCAGCCGCATTCGCAACGTGCAGGTGTGCAACAGGTGATGGGCTCAGACCCCTACACACTTAGGATTTAGACCGGTGTGCTGACCTCTCTGCTGTGCCTAGGTAGGGCTGCGACGTGTTGATCTTCCAAGGCCGAGCATGGGAATGTGTGTCCGGCTAGAGGATCGAGCGTGTTGGGTTATGTGGTGCACCTCAGCAGGGAAGTTTATCTATTCGAATAGCCGTGTCCCTCGGTAAAAGGATGACCCAGAGTTGCATCTCGACCTTATGACAACTAGAATCAGATACTTAATAAAACACACCCTTTCAAGTACCAGATACAACCCGGTGATCGCTCTCTAATAGGGGGATGAGGAGAGGATCGCCGTGTAGGAATATGCCATGTGACGACACTTGGTTAACTTACAATCTACTCTCTCCTAATATTTCAAGATGGAGGCTGCCAGAAGCATAGTCTTCGATGGGACTAGCTATCCCCCTCTTATTCTGGCATTCTGCAGTTCAGTCCACAGATACTATCCATTTCATTGATACCAATGCATAAGTAGTGTAGATTCTTGCTTGCGAGTACTTTGGATGAGTACTCGTGGTTGCTTTGTTCCCTCTTTTCCCCCTTTCCTTACGTCTCGGTGGTTGCAACCAGATGCTGGAGTCCAGCAGCCAGACGCCACCGTCGACGATGACTCCTACTACACCGAAGGTGCCTACTACTACGTGCAGGCTGCTGCCGACGACCGGGAGTAGTTTAGGAGGATCCCAGACAGGAGGCCTGCGCCTCTTTCGATCTATATCCCAGTTTGTGCTAGCCATATTATGGAAACTTGTTTAACTTATGCATGTACTCAGATATTGTTGCTTCCGCTGACTCATCTATGATCGAGCTCTTGTATTCGAGCCCCCGAGGCCCTGGCTTGTAATATGATACTTGTATGACTTATTTTATTTTTAGAGTTGTGTTGTGATATCTTCCCGTGAGTCCTTGATCTTGATCGTACACGTTCGTGTGTATGACTAGTGTACGATTGAATCGGGGGCGTCACATTTACTTTCATGTATTTACTTTTATGCAAGAGTCAGTAGTATTCCTTCTTATTTCAACCTTAATTATTCTTTTGTTGGCAAGCATCATGTGGTGGGGAAATATCCCAGTATATATGGCCATTCAAATATATTTGATCATGAATTATTATTGTTGACAATTATCTATATGATAAATATGATGGGATGAGAAACATTAAGCCCCTATCTTTCTCTGTGTTCGACAGATGCTATTTATTCTAAAATTAAGCTTTGAGTGTTAGCAATCATGGAAGACTATATGATAGTTGTGTATGTGGAATTTGCTAAATCAAAGCACTTACATAGACCCTTCCTGAAAATAAGATGAATTGCAATTGTTTGGTGACTGAAAACATAGTTTGTTAGTTTTCAAGAAACAGTATGGCCTATACTTTAACATGTGAACACAATTGTTACTTGATCATGAGAAGTTTTATGAGATGAGCTACTGTTTATGATATATAATGATGCTAGAAAAGGTATTTGGAACTACCATTGATCAAATTTATGCACTAAGCTAGCATTCACACTTCATAAATTATTTCTTTTATCATTTACCTACTCAAGGACGAGTAGGAATTAAGCTTGAGGATGCTGATACGTCTTCGGCGTATCTATAATTTATGAAGTATTCATGCCAAGTTTACAACAATTTTATATGGTTTTGGTATGATTTGATTAGAACTAACCCGGACTGATGTTGTTTTCAGCAGAACTACCGTGGTGTCGTTTTCTGTGCAGAAATAAAAGTTCTTGGAATGGGCTAAGAATTTATGGTGATTTTTTATGGACCAAAAGAGAACCCCAAAGCACAAGAGTTGGACCAGAAGCTTCACAAGGAAGCGGAAAGGGTGGAGGGCGCGCCCCCTGGCTTGCCGCCGCCTCGTGGACCCTCTTGACGTGAGACCGACGCCAAAAAATCCAATAAATACCAAAAACCCCGGAAAGAAACCTAGATTGAAATTTTCGCCACCGCAAGCCTCTATAGCCATGAAAAATCAATCTAGGCCCTCTATGGCACCCTACCGGAGGAGGCCATCATCATTGGAGGCCATGGAGGAGGAAGCCGGAGGGGGCCATCATCACTGTAGGCCATGGAGGAGGAAGCCGGAGGGGGCCATTGAAGGAAATATGCCATAGAGGCAATAATAAAGTTATTATTTATTTCCTTATTGCATGATAAATGTTTATTATTCATGCTAGAATTGTATTAACTGGAAACATAATACTTGTGTGAATACATAGACAAACTAAACGTCACTAGTATGCCTCTACTTGACTAGCTCGTTGATCGAAGATGGTTATGTTTCCTAACCATAGACACGTGTTGTCATTTGATTAATGGGATCACATCATTAGGAGAATGATGTGATTGACATGACCCATTCCATTAGCTTAGCACCCGATCGTTTAGTATGTTGCTATTGCTTTCTTCATGACTTATACATATTCCTATGACTATGAGATTATGCAACTCCCATTTGCCGGAGGAACACTTTGTGTGCTACCAAACGTCACAACGTAACTGGGTGATTATAAAGGTAATCTACAGGTGTCTCCAAAGGTACATGTTGGGTTGGTGTATTTCGAGATTAGGATTTGTCACTCCGATTGTCGGAGAGGTATCTCTGGGCTCTCTCGGTAATGCACATCACTTAAGCCTTGCAAGCAATGCAACTAATGAGTTAGTTGCAAGATGATGTATTACGGGACGAGTAAAGAGACTTGCCGGTAACGAGATTGAACTAGGTATTTAGATATCGACGATCGAATCTCGGGCATGTAACATACCGATGACAAAGGGAACAACGTATGTTGTTATGCGGTCTGACCGATAAAGATCTTCGTAGAATATGTGGGAGCCAATATGAGCATCCAGGTTCCGCTATTGGTTATTGACCGGAGACGTGTCTCGGTCATGTCTACATTGTTCTCGAACCCGTAGGGTCCGCACGCTTAAGGTTTCGATGACATTTATATTATGAGTTTATGAGTTTTGATGTACCGAAGGAGTTCGGAGTCCCGGATGAGATCGGGGACATGAGGAGGAGTCTCGAAATGGTCGAGACATAAAGATCGATATATTGGACGACTATATTCAGACATCGGAAAGGTTCCGAGTGGTTCAGGTATTTTTCGGAGTACCGGGGAGTTACGGGAATACGGGGGAAGAAGTATATGGGCCTTATTGGGATTTAGGGGAGAGGGAGAGGCAGGCCGCACCCCCCATTGACTAGTCCGAATTGGACTAGGGGGAGGGGCGGCGCCCCCTCCTTCCTTCTCTTCCCTCTTCCCCTTCCTTGTCTCCTACTCCTACTACTTGGAAGAACTCCTAGTTGTACTAGGAAAAGGGGGAATCCTACTCCCGGTGGGAGTAGGACTCCCCTAGGGCGCGCCATAGAGAGGGCCGGCCCTCCCCTCCTCCACTCCTTTATATACGGGGGCAGGGGGGCACCTCTAGACACACAAGTTGATCTTCGTGATCGTTCTCTCAGCCGTGTGCGGTGCCCCCTTCCACCATAATCCTCGATAATATTGTAGCGGTGCTTAGGCGAAGCCCTGCGACGGTAGAACATCAAGATCGTCACCACGCCATCGTGCTGACGGAACTCTTCCCCGACACTTTGCTGGATCGGAGTCCGGGGATCGTCATCGAGCTGAACGTGTGCTAGAACTCGGAGGTGCCGTAGTTTCGGTGCTTGATCGGTCGGGCCGTGAAGACGTACGACTACATCAACCGCGTTGTCATAACGCTTCCGCTGTCGGTCTACAAGGATACGTAGACAACACTCTCCCCTCTCGTTGCTATGCATCACCATGATCTTGCGTGTGCGTAGGATTTTTTTTTGAAATTACTACGTTCCCCAACAGCCATCATCACCATGGAGGCCAAGGACCAGAGGGAGAACCTATCCCCATCTAGGGGGAGGCCATGGAGGAGAAAGCACAAGGGGGAGACCCTCTCCCCCTCTCTCTCGGTGGCGCGGGAGTGCCACCAAGGGAACCATCACCGCAGTGTTATGATCCAATGATGTGTTTCCATCCTATGATGTTTCGAGTAGGTTTCATTTTGTGTTAGGGTTGATTGATGATATAAATTGGTTTGAGTTGTATGTTTTATTTTTGTGATGTCCTGTGGTGCCTTCCGTGCTATGCACATGTGAGGGATTCCCGTTGTAGGGTGTTGCAATACGTTCATGATTCTCTTATAGTGGGTCGCTAGAGTTACAGAAGCATAAACCCGAGTAAGGTGGTTGTTGCGTATGGGATAAAGGTGTTGGGAAACGTAGCATGCAATTTCAAAAAAATTCATACGCTCACGCAAGATCTATCTAGGAGATACATAGCAATGAGAGGGGGAGAGTGTGTCCACCTACCCTCGTAGACCGAAAGTGGAAGCGTTTGACAACACAGTTGATGTAGTCGAACTTCTTGTAGCTCCGACCGATCAAGCACCGAACGTACGACACCTCCGAGTTCTGCACACCTTCAACTCGATGACGTCCCTCGCCTTCTTGATCTAGCAATTTGTCGAGGAAGTAGATGAGTTCCGTCAGCATGACGGCATGGTGACGGTGATGGTGAAGTGATTCTCGGGGGGCGCCGCACACAGCTAACGATTGTTGTTATGTGGTCTAGGCGCCCCATCCCCACGTATATATAGGTGGGAGAGTAAGAGAGGCTGCCATGGGGTGCCCCAAGTAGGTGGAATCCTACTTGGGGTCCTCACTGATTCGGCCTACCCCTTTCCTTATTTCCGGAGGGGGAAAGGAAAGAGGGGGAGAGAAGGAAATGGGGGTGAATCCCCTCTTTTCCTTATCCTACTCAGGCTCCTTCCTTGGGGGGCGCCACCTCTTGTGGGCTGGTGTGCTCCCCTCCGGTGGCCCATATCTTTCCCCCGGGGGTTCTGGTAACACCCCCGGTACTCCGATAAATACCCCATACTATCTGGAACACTTCCGGTGTCCGAATACTATCATCCTATATATCAATCTTTACCTCTCGATCATTTCAAGACTCCTCGTCATGTCCGTGATCTCATTCGGGGCTCCGAATAACATTCAGTCACCAAATCACATAACTCATATAGTACTAAATCGTCATCGAACGTTAAGCGTGCGGACCCTACAGGTTCGAGAACTGTGTAGACATGACCGAGACACCTCTCTAGTCAATAACCAATAGTGGAACCTGGATGCTTATATTGGCTCCTACATATTCTACATTATTCCCTTTGTCATTGGTATGTTACTTGCCCGATATTCGATCGTCCGTATCTTCATACCTAGTTCAATCTCGTTACCGGCAAGTCTCTTTACTCGTTTCGTAATAAATCATCTCGCAACTAACTCATGAGTCACTTTGCTTTGCACAGCTTCTCATGATGTGTATTACCGAGTGGGCCCAGAGATACCTCTCTAATACTCGGAGTGACAAATCCTAATCTCGATCTATGCCAACCCAACAAACACCTTCGGAGATACTTGTAGAGGAACTTTATAATCACCCAGTTGCGTTGTGATGTTTTATAGCACACAAGGCATTCCTCCGGTATCTGGGAGTTGCATAATATCATAGTTGAAGGAATATGTCACTACTGCAGGATGCTGCTAACACGACACTACGATCAGAGGCCCTTCGACGAAACTGTGTGCAATGCAATAATCGCAAATGGTGGTGTAAAAAACCGTCAAAAAGGTGTGAAACGTTTGCGTTGACCGATGCATCAAACACGGTTGAGATTTTAGTTGCGTGTGGGGTGCAGGGCATACGGTTCAGTTCAATTAACTGTTTGCGATGAGGAGGAATGAAAGAAATGGGCAACCAGATGAAGTTGTGTGTGATATACAGCATACGGTTCACTCGGATGAACCATTTTTGATTAGGCAACACAAAAGAAACAGTTAGTCGGATCAAGTTCTGTGTGATATTCGGCATGCGGTTCACTCGGATGAACTGTTTGCGTTGACACAAGAGAACAGAAATGGTTCAGTATAACCAGATGTGTGTGATACGCGACAAACAGGTGTGTAATAAGAAATGTGTGCGAAGACCGATAATACCACAAACGATTGCTGCTAATAAGCCGTGTATGTTGTGCGATGGGATTGCATACAGAATAATTATATATATAGGTCTAGACTATTCTGTTACCCATAACGGAATAATATTCTGTTACCCCCCGCCCTATATAGGCGCGACGCGCCAACACCGAAGCATCCCCCCGATCCAGTCCCAACCCAACCCGCCTTCTTCCGCCGGAGGCAGCCGTCGCGGACGAGCGAGCCACGGTGGTAGCTGAAGCGAGCGAGCCCGCGGCGCCGTGACTGGCTGGTGACGGATCCACCACCGCCATCCCTTTTCTTAGTGATGGCTCCTTCGTCGGGGCCATGATCCACGCTAGCCGCCTCCCTCCCTCTCTGGGCTCCTTAGTCGGGGCTGTGATCCGCGCCAGCCGCCTCCCTCCCTCGCCGAGGCTCCTTCACCGGCGCCGTGATCCCCGCCAGCCGCCTTGCTCCCTCGCTGGGCCTCCTTCGTCGAGCCTATGATCTGCGCCTCCTGTCTCCCTCCCTCGCCGAGGCTCCTTTATCAGGGCGTGATCCCCGCCAGTAGCTGCCTCCCCGGACCTCATCGTCAGACATCCACCACAAGCAGGAGCTTCGTCGTCTCCCCAAGCTCCTTGTCTGCATCAATTGCGCCGCCTCCCAAGAACATGCCAGTACGCCACCCATGAGAGGAAGAAGTCAGATATAAGAACATGCCACTGGAGGTGATGTCTGCTTCCCACACGAATTTCCCTCAAAAATTGAATCAGTTCAAAAAATGTTTTCATGTCGGGGTTTGCCTGAAGAAAAATACCACATTTGTGTCAGTTCATCAATTCATCAGTCCTGCTATGAAGAAGATTCAGTTCAAAAATTGTACACACTATGCTCTGCCTACATGCTCCACTATCAGATTCATCAGTACTACATGTGTGCTGCATCGGTGACACATGTTCCTATGATGCAGAAGCGGCTAGTACATTGCAAAATGCTTGCATAAGTTCATTACACCCTTGCCACTTGATGCACAGTTTGGATGTCGAGGTTACTGTCAGTACCTCTAATATGCTAGCTTCAGTTTAAGCCAAAAAACATAAACTTATGCATCGGTCAAAGTAGCTACTAGGCTTTATATAAGGTTCAGCTAGCACTGCAAGTTGTATGATGTTATTTCTAATAGTACATGCCATATAGTAGCGTCATTTTGAACTAGCAAAAGAATAAATATACACTTGGTACACAGTAAGTTCAATGATACATAAACTAGCAGTACTTCTAGTGTAGTTGCATAAGTTATAGATGAAAAAAAGAGAAGACATGCATCAGTTTTATATATGTGCATATCCATACATATCTGAAGTTCAATGTTCAATTTGCAAGCAGTGCAACAAATGTTTATCCATCAGTTATAGGGAAAAAGATAAAAAAACATTCCATTACAGATGAAGTTCAATGTTCAGTTTACGAGCAGTGCTAAAAATCAGTACATCAGTACATTAGTGCTGAACATGTACATTCATCAGTTCAACTCAAACTAAAGGAGATACAAAATAGAGAAGAAAGTTTAATAACGCTCAGCGATGCAAGTTCAACTTGTACATTGCCTTCAGTGCATGACATGTTACCCATAGCATGTATACGAGAAAATGCAGAAAAGATTTATCCAAAAACTGTTGAATGTCATTGTAGAAACATGCAAGGTGGCACACGCAGCAAGGGTTTGATGAGCCAAACAGATATTGGGCACCGCCTAGTTGGGTAACACCAGAAATAGCACCTGGATACTTCAACAATACAGGCAGATTTCAAGCTACACCAGAATCATCAAAAGCACAGATAGGTTCTTCTATGCAGCAAACTCCGATATCTGGGAATCCAAGCTTTGCCACTAAAGTGTTGCAACAATGTCAACAATTTCCCCAACAACAAATGTTTTCCTTCCCTAGGGCATGCAGAAAGGCAAGGACACACATGCTTCCACCAGTCGCTCCCTCAACATCAATCATCCGTGCTGCAAAAGCGGTTGCGACGGGAAGACCAGACCAAAGAGACAGAAATTTTGGCCACTCTAGCAGGGTGCAAAGTACAAGATATTAGTCATACAGACAGGAGCAACCTCACAATGAATCTAAGGGGAGACGGTCGCACAATGAGAGACGGAGATCTTCGTCAAGATTGCTCCCTCCAAGAGATGCATTGTTGCATGTGCCAAGGGTGACACTGTCGGTGTCAAAACCAGTGGATCTCGGGTAGAGGGTCCCGAACTGTGCGTCTAAGGAGGATGGTAACAGGAGGCAGGGGACACAATGTTTACCCAGGTTCGGGCCATCTCGATGGAGGTAATACCCTACTTCCTGCTTGATTGATCTTGATGATATGAGTATTACAAGAGTTGATCTACCACAAGATCGTAGAGGCTAAACCCTAGAAGCTAGCCTAGGATTATGATTGTTGTTGTCCTACGGACTAAACCCTCCAGTTTATATAGACACCGGAGGGGGCTAGGGTTACACAGAGTCGGTTAAAAGGGAGGAGATCTACATATCCGAATTGCCAAGCTTGCCTTCCACGCAAAGGAGAGTCCCACCCGGACACAGCACAAAGTCTTCAATATTGTATCTTCATAGTCCAACAGTCCGGCCAAAGTATATAGTCCGGCTGTCCGAGGACCCCCTAATCCAGGACTCCCTCAGTAGCCCTTGAACCAAGCTTCAATGACGATGAGTCTGGCACGCAGATTTTGTCTTCGGCATTGCCAGGCGGGTTCCTTCTCGGAATACTCCGTAGAAGATTTTGAACACAAGGATAGTGTCCGGCTCTGCAAAACAAATTCCACATACAACCGTAGAGATTATAATATTTCCACAGCTCTAATCTGCTGACAACTTTTCATAACATGACATCACGCCATCGCCCGGTCTTTATTCGAACCGTTTTTCTCAACCAGCTACTGCATATATTGCGAGGCGGTTTTCTTGGCACGTCTTATTGAAGCAGAGATTGTGTCCCCTTATCACGGGATTCTCATCAATATGGGTGTGGGTAACCCAACCGCGCCTGCTGGTATGACTCCTCGATTTTAGGCAAGTTTCGAACGGCCACGCGAAGGACGCTTGATATTCATCCTCTTTATAAAGGGACCAAGGCCTGTCCTTTTCTTCTCGCGCTCGATCCTCCCCTTCCCCCACCTCGAGTTCCAACACCCAAGGCTCAGGCTAAGCGCTTCGGACCTTCAACCATGTCCGGATCCAACCTTCAAGAAGCTAAGAGAAGCCCGATATCTGACCGCCGAAATCTCGCACAGGCTGCCAGCTCAAGAACAGGTCATCCCCACTCCTGAACCCAACGAGAGTGTCGTATTTGTTTCCCACTTCCTCAGAGGGCTAGGCTTTAGTCTTGATCCCTTTTTTAGAGGGCTTATGTTCTATTACGGGCTCGATTTCCATGATCTAGCCCCGGATTCCATCCTTCACATCTCCTTGTTTATCGTCGTGTGTGAGGCCTTCCTCCGCATCACCCCACACTTCGGCTTATGGCTCAAGACCTTCAATGTGAAGCCGAAGATGATCGATGGGAAACACGCAGAATGCGGAGGTGCCACAATAAGCAAAGGCGTCGATGTTCCATGGCCAAAGGGTTCCTTCCTAGAGGTATCCAACTTATGGCAGCGGGAGTGGTTTTACATCGCAGCTCCCCGAAGGACTAAGTGGGTAGTTGCCCCCGCCTTCCGTTTGGGCCCCCCGCCACAACTGGTGTCATGGGTCAACAAGGGGCTAGACTGGGGCCAGTTAATGACGTGCCGACATTGCAAGGTCGCATCCAAGATCTCCTCAAGAGGGACGTCAGTCTCATCAAGGTAATGCAAGTTATGCTAGTTCGTCGGGTCCTGCCATGCCAACGCCGATCTCTCCGTATGTGGGAGTTCAACCCGGAAGGACCGTGAACTATTCAGCAATTCTTCGGCATGACGCTCGAAGGGATGTATGGATTGTTCTTCGGATCACGAATAAAGTGTCCGGACACCACCGAGGATGCGGGTCTAAACTGCAATCGTCCAGATACCCATGTAAGTAATTCTGCGGCCGAACACGTCGTATTTTCATTTGTCATAACATCATTCTGAAAAATCGATCTTGGCCAGGACTGGATAAGAAAGGCGAAGATGATCATGTGTTGGCCCCCCTTCCCGAAGGCTCGCCGGATCCCGTACTAGCCAAGATGCTTGAGCTCGTGCCTTACCAAGTGCCATCAGGGGAAGATAAAGGGATGGATAAGGAAGCCGAAAGCGGGCCTCACGCATTACTAATCCAAATTGGGGGAATTAGTGTCTCCGCGAAGGAGGATAACCGGGGAGAAGAATCTAAAGTTCCCTCTCCCCAAGGAAAGAAGAGGACCGCCTCTGAGGACTTGGAAACGAGGGTTTCCAAACGAGAGAAGAATCTTTCACTAGGGGCCCCTGCCCCGAAGGGCATCCTTGCCGCACAGTGCCCGCAAGGGGATCAGCCCTCCATCGAGCTGTAAGTGAACCAGAGTACTTTTGATAAATATATCATGCTTTATCTCCGAGGACAATAACCGAGACATATGTCTTGCAATCCAGATCGTAGCCCTTCTCGACAGAGTTCGTCTTCGGGGGATCTTCTTCCGGACATGATGGAGAGTGAAACGCCTCCCCCTGTCTCCCAGTCTCCTGGGGCGCACGACCCTGAGGTGTCATCACGGAGGATTTCTCCTAATTCTCCAGGGCCAGAAGGTAACCCTTCTTGACAGAAAGAGTCTGGGATTGTCCGGTGCACAACCGGACATATTGATGGGTCTTCTGGAGCAAGCGGCTATCTCGGAGGAGCATCATACTTAAATGGGTATGGTGGTTGAGAGGATCTCATCCACCAAAAGTGGGTTGCATGAAGCTTTTACGAGCCTGCTAAGAGGCTTTGAGGTACGCAAAGTAATATAATTTTTTTACGGTACCGCACACGCTAGGTGGCTGGCCGGACTGCTGAGTTTGCCGAACTTAGCCGGCAACTTGACGCAGCAGATACTGACATCGTGCTTGTGAACAAGCGACTTAACGAGGCACATGGTATGTATTTTCGGGTGGTCAACAAATATTAAGAGGAGCATGATGCTAGTATCTATAATATGTTGTGACTGCAGATGGAGCTGCCACCGTGGAGACCCTTCAGGAGGAACTTGCCCGTGCCAAGGAACAAGCCAGGAGGAGTGATGAGGCCGCCCTAAAGGCGGTGAAGAGTTAAGAGCCGAACGGGCTGCTCATCGCCAGAGCGAAGATAAAATAGCCAAAATGGTCGTTGAGCTGAAAGATGCCGCCGACCGGTATGAGCTTCTTGAAAGGGAAAGCCAAGCAAAAGCGGCGGACCTGGAGAAAACCATGGTAGCAGCCAAGGAGACCCACTCAAAAATCAGAGCGGCGAAGGAGGAGCTTCGTCAAGCCGGAGATATCACGGCTTGGAAGCCCTTTTTGTTGCGGACGAAGTTCGGAGATCCGAAGTATGCCCATGGAGTGTTGCAGATGCGTATTCAGACCTGGTAATGAGTGCTGCTAATGCGACTGAGTTTTTCAAAGATCAAAAAGATCACGAAGTGGAAAAGTTGTTCTGGTTGCAGTTTAGTGCTCCAACGCGTCCGCTGCTATTAAATGGGCAAATGGCCGAGTGGGCTGAGCTCCATAGGTTGTCCAGGCTTGCCATGAGGTCTGTCGTGGATCATCTTTGGCCGGAAGGACCAAGGACGAATAGTTATTTTGGTTTAGTGCAACGATTCCTTCGTGCTATGCTGCATATCGACGCTGTAAAGAGGTCGGCGTGCATAGAGGGTTCGCGGATGGCTCTTGCCCGTGTTAAGACATACTGGGCAGAGATGGATGCCACCGCTATTGCAACCCGGGGTCCGGCCGTAGGCCAGGTCTCGTCCGATCACTATTTTGAAGAAGTCCTATAAGGCGCTTGTCTAATAGAGGCGCAGTGCTCGAAGAGTATCATGTTCGAGTGACATGTATCCCAATTTCTAAAAACAATGCTATTTGGATTATAAAGGTTGTGTTTATACTTTTGCATGAAAGTATTATGATGCCTTCTGTGCGGCGATTTTATGTATGTATATAACATGAAAGTTTGCAGTCGTCGGCTTCAGCCCCCACGCATATAATGCAGGGGTGTTCAGAAAAGCGTGTATTCACACTTGATCCAACGTCTTGGTCCATTAAGGAGGTGATAGCGTGGCGATCAAGCCAATCAGACTATATTGCTTTAACACTTTCACCTTGCCATAGGAGTTTGACAGTGGGGCTACTATATAGCCCCTGGTACTTCCGCGCTTATCTGAATACGGTGCTCTTACATACATGACCGGGAAACCGATCCTTCGTTAACGCGGAGGAATCGCGAAGATTCCACTGAGTCCTCGAGTGGTTGACCAGTCTCGCGCTTTATCATGACAGTCAGTTTTCGGCTTTCTCTACTGAGGTGCTCATCCAGATGAACCAGGGGACAATCGCAGTAGTTCTACCAGTGCCACCTTAGCTGATAGAGCGGAACGTAAGGTAGCAAAACACGGGAGCCGGGCAAATCCAACTATTGACAAAAGACATGATTCGGAGCTGATGCATATAAGGCCAGACTCGCGACGCCGAACACTCCCTAAGGTATTCGGTCTTTACAATGTATACTGGGCTGAGTAACGCCCTCGATAATAAGCCCTGAATTTCCAGGTACTTGCATTAGTCTGACGTGAAGAAATGTCAATAACGCCAGCATCCCTCTTGGTTATGTTGAGTATGCTAAGGGTGTGAAGCAACAAGAGACAGTAAAAAAGGTTTACATAGGGTCTTAATCTAAAAAGAAACCTTTGAATGGGGCCCTGCTGCACGTCTGCTCCTGTGTCTCCGTTGTGCTGTATCCTCGAAGGGTGTAGCATGATGATCATCTATGGGGGTATATCCATCGACCCAGTCTTAGGTTTATTTGAGCTGTTACAACTAGTGGTGCGCCGGACTCGTCTAGCCGTGTTCGCGTTCTTGACGACCGATCATTTATTCTGGTTGGAGAGGGCATTCAGTGTTCGGCTTCTAAAGCCACCACACGTTCTTCCGCACGTAAGGATCGTTCTGTGTTTCCACTAACTATGATGATGCCATGTGGACTGGGCATCTTAAGCTTAAGATAAGCATGATGCGGTATTGCATTAAAACGAGCGAAGGCCGTTCTTCCGAGTAGTGCTTGATAGCCACTTTGGAATGGAGCGATGCTGAAGGTTAACTTCTCACTTCAGAAGTTGTCGGGACAACTGAATACAACCTCTAGTACTAGAGAGCCCGTGTAGTGGCCTCTGAGCCTGGTATTACTCCATTAAATGTAGTATTGCGTTGGCTGATTCTTGTCGGGTCTATCCCCATTTTGCGGACTGTGTCCTGATATATCAGATTAAGACTACTGCCGCTGTCCATAAGGACTCGGGTGAGATGGTATCTGTCAATTATTGGGTCTAGTACCAAGGCAACCGATCCTCCGTGCCGGATACTAGTCGGGTGATCCCTGCAATCAAAAGTGATCGGGCAGGCCAACCAAGGGTTGAACTTGAGGTAGAGGGCTCCACCGTGCATATGTCTCGGAGTGTGCGTTCTCTCCTCCACTTCGTTACGTGAATCATGTTCACTGTTTTGACCTCCGGTGGGAATTTTTTCTGTCCCCTAGTGTTCGGCTGGCAAGGCTCATCCTCGTCTTCGCTTGATGTCTCCCTCCCCTTGTGTTCGGCGTTTAGCTTGCCGGCCTGCTTGAAGACCCAACATTCTCTGTTGGTGTGATTTGTGGGTTTGTCGGAGGTGCCATGAATCTGACATAATCTGTCTAGAATCATGTTTAGGCTGGACGGTCCATCTCTGCTTCCTTTAAATGGCTTTTTCCGTTGACCGGGTCGAGAGCTCCTGAATCCGGCGTTTTACCATCATGTTGTCTGGGCTGTCTTCCTTGCTTTTATTGCGTCGTGGTTTTCCATTGCCATCCCTGACTTCAGATGTAACTGGGTCGCTGGTGCCGATACGGGTCAGTGAACTATCTTCTCTCTCACAAAAGCGGGTCATAAGGCTTGTTAGGGCTGCCATTGTCCTCGGTTTTTCCTGGTCGAGCTGTCTGGCGAGCCATTCGTCTCGGACGCTGTGTTTGAAAGCCGCTAAGGTTTCGGCGTCTGGGCAGTCGAAAATTTCATTCTTCTTAGCGTCAGGAATCTATTCCAAAGCTTTCGGGTTGACTCTCCGGGCTGTTGAATTATGTGACTTAAATCGTCTGCATCCAGAAGTCGGACATATATCCCTTGAAAATTAGCCCTAAAAGCATCTTCGAACTCTTCCCAACTTCCAATTGAGTTTGCGGCGAGGCTCTTCAGCTAGTGCCGAGCTGGTCCTTTCAACTTGAGGGGTAAGTATTTGATGGCGTGGAGATCATCTCCGCGAGCCATGTGGAAATGAAGGATAAAGTCCTCAATCCAGACCCTAGGCTATGTCGTTCCGTCGTATGCTTCTATGTTCATGGGTTTGAATCCTTCTGGAAATTCGTGATCAAGAACCTCATCGGTTAAGCATAGGGGGTGCGCGGAACCCCTGTATTTGGATATGTCATGGCATTCTGACGGTTGTAGTGTCCGGTTTTGATTATGTGTTGGAGTATGCTTAGATCCATAGATGGACCTGGTCATACTGGCTTTTGGTGCAAGTCCTCACATAAATTGTGTGCTGACTTATGTGCGACCCCGTTAGCCGCCCTATCGCGGCCACGGGGTGGTCGATCCTGTTGATCGGCCGTTTTGTTTTTCGGCTGTATAGGCTTTAAAGCCTCGCCATCAAATTCGGGCAGCAGCTTGCGCTTTGGATAGTGCTACGTCTTGAGCTGGCGTTGGTTTTCCCCGAAGAGGAAGGGATGATGCAGCAGAGTAGCGTAAGTATTTCCCTCAGTTTTTGAGAACCAAGGTATCCATCCAGTAGGAGGCCACGCTCAAGTCCCTCATACCTGCACAAAACGATAGCTACTCGCAACCAACGCGATTAGGGGTTGTCAATCCCTTCACGGTCACTTACGAGAGTGAGATCTGATAGATATAATTTTTTGGTATTTTTGGTATAAAGATGCAAAGTAAAAAGTAAAGGCAAAGTAAAAATCAAAGCAAGATTAAAGTGATGGAGATTGATATGATGAGAATAGACCCGGGGGCCATAGGTTTCACTAGTGGCTTCTCTCAAGAGCATAAGTATTCTACGGTGGGTGAACAAATTACTGTTGAGCAATTAACAGAATTGAGTATAGTTATGAGAATATCTAGGCATGATCATGTATATAGGCATCACGTCCGTGACAAGTAGATCGAAACGATTCTGCATCTACTACTATTACTCCACTCATCGACCGCTATCCAGCATGCATGAGTATTAAGTTAAAAATAGAGTAACGCTTTAAGCAAGATGACATGATGTAGAGAGATAAATTCATGCAATATGAAATAAACCCCATATTGTTATCCTCGATGGCAACGATGCAATACGTGCCTTGCTGCCCCTTCTGTCACTCGGAAAGGACACCGCAAGATCGAACCCAAAGCTAAGCACTTCTCCCATGGCAAGAACTACCAATCTAGTTGGCCAAACCAAACGGATAATCCGAAGAGGCTTGCAAAGATAACCAATCATACATAAAAGAATTCAGAGAAGATTCAAATATTATTCATAGATAGACTTGATCATAAACCCACAATTCATAGGTCTCAAGAAACACACCGCAAAAAGAAGATTACATCGAATAGATCTCCACAAGAGAGGGGGAGAACTTTGTATTGAGATCCAAAAAGAGAGAAGAATCCATCTAGCTACTAACTATGGACCCCGAAGGTCTGAGGTAAACTACTCACACTTCATCGGAGGGGCTAGGATGATGTAGAAGTCCTCCGTGATGACGGCCCTCTTCCGGCGTAGCTCCGGAACAGGCCCCAAGAAGGGATCTCGTGGATACAGAAAGTGCGGCGGTGGAATTAGGTTTTTGGCTCCTGTGCTGATTGTTTCGGGGTACGTGTGTATATATAGGAGGAAGGAGTACGTCGGTGGAGCACTGAGGGGCCCACGAGGGAGGGGGGCATGCCCCCCACCCTCGTGACCTCCTCTTTGACTCCTTGGAGTAGGGTCCAAGTCTCCTGGATCACGTTCGGTGAGAAAATCACGTTCCCAAAGATTTTATTCCGTTTGGACTCCGTTTGATATTATGTTTCTCCGAAACACTGAAATAGGCAAAAAAACAACAATTCTGGGCTGGGCCTCCGGTTAATAGGTTAGTACAAAAATAATATAAAAGTGGAAAATAAAGCCCAATATAGTCCAAAACAGTAGATAATATAGCATGGAGCAATCAAAAATTATAGATACGTTGGAGACGTATCAGGCATCCCCAAGCTTAATTCCTGCTCGTCCTCGAGTACGTAAATGATAAAAAGAGAATTTTTGATGCAGAGTCCTACTTGGCATAATTTCAATGCAAATCTTCTTAATTGTGATATGAATATTCAGATTCGAAAGATTCAAGACAAAAGTTTATATTGACATAAAAATAATAATACTTCAAGCATACTAACAAAGCAATCATGTCTTCTCAAAATAACATGGCCAAAGAAAGTTATCCCTACAAAATCATATAGTCTGGCTATGCTCTATCTTCACCACACAAAATATTTAAATCATGCACAACCCCGATGACAAGCCAAGCAATTGTTTCATACTCTAACTTTTTCAATCTTCACGCAATACATGAGCATGAACCATGGATATAGCACTATAGGTGGAATAGAATGGTGGTTGTGGAGAAGACAAAAAGGAGAAGATAGTCTCACATCAACTAGGATTATCAACGGGCTATGGAGATGCCCATCAATAGATATCAATGTGAGTGAGTAGGGATTGCCATGCAACGGATGCACTAGAGCTATAAGTATAAGAAAGCTCAACAAAAGAAACTAAGTGGGTGTGCATCCAACTCGCTTGCTCATGAAGACCTAGGGTAATTTGAGGAAGCCCATCATTGGAATATATAAGCCAAGTTCTATAATGAAAAATTCCCACTAGTATATGAAAGTGATAACATGAGAGACTCTCCACTATGAAGATCATGGTGCTACTTTGAAGCACAAGTGTGGTAAAAGAATAGTAACATTGTCTCTTCTCTCTTTTTCTCTCATATATATATATATATATTATATTTTTTATTTGGGCCTTTTTTCCTTTTTATGGCCCCTTTTCTTTCTTTTTTATTTTTATTTTTTTGCCTTCTTTGGCCTCTTTTATTTATTTTTCGTCCGGAGTCTCATCCCGACTTATGGGGGAATCATAGTCTCCATCATCCTTTCCTCACTTGGACAATGCTCTAATAATGATGATCATCACACTTTTATTTTTCTTACAACTCAACAATTACAACTCGATACTTAGAACAAAATATGACTCTATGTGAATGCATCTGGCGGTGTACCGAGATATGCAATATGACAATGATGGAATGTGTCATGAACGGAACGGTGGAAAGTTGCATGGCAATATATCTCGGAATGGCTATGGAAATGCCATAATAGGTAGGTATGGTGGCTGTTTTGAGGAAGGTATATGGTAGGTGTATGATACCGGCGAATGGTGCGCGGTATTAGAGAGGCTAGCAAAGGTGGAAGGGTGAGAGTGCGTATAATCCATGGACTCAACATTAGTCATAAAGAACTCATATACTTATTGCAAAAATCTAGAAGCTATCAAAGCAAAGTATTACACGCATGCTCCTAGGGGGATAGATTGGTTGGAAAAGACCATCGCTCGTCCCCGACCGCCACTCATAAGGAAGACAATCAATAAATAAATCATGCTCCGACTTCATCACATAACGGTTCACCATACGTGCATGCTACGGGAATCACAAACTTTAACACAAGTATTCTTTAAATTCAGAACTATTCAACTAGCATGACTTTAATATTATCACCTCCATATCTCAAAACAATTATCAAGCTTCAATATTTTCTTAGTATTCAACACACTCAAAAGAAAGTTTCACAAATCTTGAATACCAAGCATATTATTATTAAGCAAATTACCATGCTATTAAGAGACTCTCAAAATAATTTAATTGAAGCATGAGAGATCAATAGTTTCTTTAAAACAAATCCACCACCGTGCTCTAAAAGATCTAAGTGAAGCACATAGAGCAAAATTATAACGCTCAAAAGATATAAGTGAAGCACATAGAGCGAAACTACTTAGCTCAAAAGATATAAGTGAAGCACATATAGCAAAACTACATAGCTCAAAAGATATAAGTGAAGCACATAGATTATTCTATCAAATTTTAATTCATGTATGGCTCTCTCAAAATATGTGTACATCAAGGATGATTGTGGCATACTAAGACACAGAGACACAAATAATACAAGACGGTCCAAGCAAAACACATATCATGTTGGTGAATAAAAATATAGCTCCAAGTAAATTACCGATGGAAGTGGACGAAAGAGGGGATGCCTCCCGGGGCATCCCCAAGCTTTGACTTCTTGGTGTCATGGGCATCCCCAAGCTTAGGCTCTTTCCACTCCTTGTTCCATAATCCATCAAAAGAATTCACCCAAAACTTGAAAACTTCACAACACAAAACTCAAAATAGAAAACTCGTGAGCTCCGTTAGCGAAAGAAAACAAAAGACCACTTCAAGGTACTGTAATGAACTCATTTTTTATTTATATTGGTGTTAAACCTACTTTATTCCAACTTCTCTATGGATTATAAACTATTTTACTAACCATAGATTCATCAAAATAAGCAAACAACACACGAAAAACAGAATATGTCAAAAACAGAATAGTCTGTAGTAATTTGTAGCTAGCGCAAGATCTGGAACCCCAAAAATTATAAAATAAATTGCTGGACGTGCGGAATTTATCTATTAATCATCTTCAAAAAGAATTAACTAAATATCACTCTTCAAATAAAAAATCACAGCAGTTCTCGTGAGCACTAAAGTTTCTATTTTTTACAGCAAGTTCAACAAGACTTTCCCCAAGTCTTCCCAACGGTTCTACTTGGCACAAACACTAATTAAACACAAAAAACACAAACAAAACAGAGGCTAAATAATTTATTTATTATAAGCAGGATCAAAAAGCAAGGAATAAAAATAAAATTGGGTTTCCTCCCAACAAGCGCTATCGTTTAACGCCCCTAGCTAGGCATAAAAGCGAGGATAGATCTAGGTATTGCCATAAGTGGCTCTAATGATAGTTTCATATGGTAATTTTATTTAGTTTCTTGGAAAGTGTTCCGTGCCCTTTTTTAATGGAAATTGAAATCTAATATTCCCTTCCTTTATATCAATAATCGCACCAACAGTTCTAAGGAAAGGTCTACCAAGAATAATAGGGCAAGAAGGATTGCAATCTATATCAAGAACAATGAAATCTATGAGCACATAATTCCTATTTGCAACAATAAGAACATCATTAATCCTTCCCATAGGTTTCTTAATAGTAGAATCCGCGAGATGCAAGTTTAGAGAGCAATCATCAAAATTGCGGAAATCTAGCAAATCACACAAAGTTTTGGGAATAGTGGAGACACTAGCACCCAAATCACACAAAGCATAAAACTCATGATCTTTAATTTTAATTTTAATAGTTGGTTCCCACCCATCATAGAGTTTTCTAGGGATAGAAACTTTCAACTCAAGTTTTTCTTCATAAGATTGCATCAAGGGATCAACAATATGTTCGGTGAAGGCTTTATTTTGACTATAAGCATGTGGAGAATTTAGCACGGATTGCAACAAGGAAACACAATCAATTAAAGAGCAGCTTTCATAATTAAATTCCAAGAAATCCAATATAGTGGGTTTAGCAACATCTAGATTTTTATTTCTTTCAATCCCACTTTCATCAATTTCATCATTAATATCTAAATACTCCGAATTTTGAGAATGCCTTCTAGGTAATGGAAGATCATATTCAGTTTCATCAAGATTTATATTGCAAAATAAAGATTTAATAGGGGACACATCAATAGCTTTTAGATCTTCATCTTGATTTTCATAGGAATTGGAAGAACACGCTTTAATAAAGGCATCTTTGGAAGCACGCATCCGAGCGGTTCTTTCCTTGCACTCATCAATGGAAATTCTCATGGCTTTAAGAGACTCATTGATATCATGCTTAGGAGGAATAGATCTAAGCTTTAAAGAATCAATCTCAAGACAAATTCTATCAATGTTTCTAGCCAAATCATCAACTTTAAGCAATTTCTCTTCAAGCAAAGCATTAAAATTCTTTTGTGAATTCATAAACTCTTTAACACTATTCTCAAATTCAGAGGGCATCTTATTATAATTTCCATAAGAGTTGTTGTAGGAATTCCCATAATTATTAGAAGGATTACTAGGATATGGCCTAGGATTAAAATTCCCTCTATAAGCGTTGTTACCAAAATTATTCCTACCAACAAAATTCACATTCATAGATTCATTGTTATTCTCAATCAAAGTAGACAAAGGCATATCATTAGGATCAGAAGAAACACTCTTAGTAGCAAATAATTTCATAAGTTCATCCATGTTCCCACTCAAAACATTGATTTCTTCTATCGCATGCACTTTTTTATTAGAAGATCTTTCAGTATGCCATTGAGAATAATTAACCATAATATTATCTAGGAGTTTAGTAGCATCTCCTAAAGTGATTTCCATAAAAGTGCCTCCCGCGGCCAAATCTAAAAGATTTCTAGAAGCAAAATTCAATCCGGCATAAAATTTTTGTATAGTCATCCACAAATTCAAACCATGAGTAGGGCAATTACGTATCATTAATTTCATTCTCTCCAAGATCGTGCAACATGTTCATGATCAAGTTATTTAAATTTCATGATATCGTTTCTAAGAGAGATGATCTTAGCGGGAGGAAAATACTTAGAGATAAAAGCATCTTTGCACTTGTTCCATGAATGAATACTATTTTTAGGCAAAGACGAAAACCAAGCTTTAGCACGATCTCTAAGCGAAAAAGGAAATAGCTTCAATTTAACGACATCATTGTTGACATCTTTTTTCTTTTGCATATCACATAAATCAACAAAGCTATTCAGATTAGTAGCGGCATCTTCACTAGGAAGGCCGGCGAATTGATCTTTCATAACAAGATTCAACAAAGCAGCATTAATTTCACAAGATTCAGCATCGGTAAGAGGAGCAATCGGAGTGCTAAGGAAATCATTATTATTGGTATTGGTGAAGTCACACAATTTAGTATTATCTTGAGCCATCGCGACAAACAAGCAAACTAACACACGAGCAAACAAGAGCAAACGGGCAAAAGAGGCAAATAGAGAGGGAGGATAGAGAGAGAGAGAGGGCGAATAAAACGGCAAGGGTGAAGTGGGGGAGAGGAAAACGAGAGGCAAATGGCAAATAATGTAATGCGAGAGATAGGGATTGTGATGGGTACTTGGTATGTTGACTTTTTGCATAGACTCCCCGGCAATGGCGCCAGAAATCCTTCCTGCTACGTCTTGAGCTTGCGTTGGTTTTCCACGAAGAGGAAGGGATGATGCAGCAGAGTAGCGTAAGTATTTCCCTCAGTTTTTGAGAATAAAGGTATCAATCCAGTAGGAGGCCACGCTCAAGTCCCTCGTACCTGCACAAAACGATAGCTACTCACAACCAACGCGATTAGGGGTTTTTAATCCCTTCATGGTCACTTACGAGAGTGAGATCTAATAGATATACTATTTTTGGTATTTTTGGTATAAAGATGCAAAGTAAAAAGTAAAGGCAAAGTAAAAAGAAAGGCAAGATTAAAGTGATGGGGATTGGTATGATGAGAATAGACCCGGGGGCCATAGGTTTCACTAGTGGCTTATCTCAAGAGCATAAGTATTCTACGGTGGGTGAACAAATTACTGTTGAGCAATTGACAGAATTGAGCATAGTTATGAGAATATCTAGGCATGATCATGTATATAGGCATCACGTCCGTGACAAGTAGATCAAAAGGATTCTGCATCTACTACTATTACTCCACTCATCGACCGCTATCCAGCATGCATCTAGAGTATTAAGTTAAAAACAGAGTAACGCCTTAAGCAAGATGACATGATGTAGAGAGATAAATTCATGCATTATGAAATAAACCCCATCTTGTTATCCTTGATGGCAACAATGCAATACGTGCCTTGCTGCCCCTTCTGTCACTTGGAAAGGACACCGCAAGATCGAACCCAAAGCTAAGCACTTCTCCCATGGCAAGAACTACCAATCTAGTTGGCCAAACCAAAGAGATAATTCGAAGAGCCTTGCAAAGATAACCAATCATACATAAAAGAATTTAGAGAAGATTCAAATATTATTCATAGATAGACTTGATCATAAACCCACAATTCATCGGTCTCAACAAACACACCACAAAAAGAAGATTACATCAAATAGATCTCCACAAGAGAGGGGGAGAACTTTGTATTGAGATCCAAAAAGAGAGAAGAAGCCATCTAGCTACTAACTATGGACCCGAAGGTCTGAGGTAAACTACTCACACTTCATCGGAGGGGCTAGGATGATTTAGAAGCCCTCCATGATGACGGCCCTCTTCTGGTGGAGCTCTGGAATAGGCCCCAAGATGGGATCTCGTGGATACAGAAAGTTGCGACGGTGGAATTAGGTTTTTGGCTCCTATTCTGATCGTTTGGGGGTACGTGTGTATATATAGGAGGAAGGAGTACGTCGGTGGAGCACCGATGGGCCCACGAGGCAGGGGGCGCGCCCTAGGGGGGGGCCACCCTGGTGACCTCCTCTTTGACTCCTTGGAGTAGGTTCCAAGTCTCTTGGATCACGTTCAATGAGAAAATCACGTTCCCGAAGATTTTATTCCGTTTGGACTCCATTTGATATTCTGTTTCTCCGAAACACTGAAATAGGCAAAAAACAACAATTCTGGGCTGGGCCTCCGGTTAATAGGTTTGTCCCAAAAATAATATAAAAGTTGAAAATAAAGTCCAATATAGTCCAAAACAGTAGATAATATAGCATGGAGCAATCAAAAATTATAGATACGTTGGAGACGTATCAGATAGCTCTTTGTGTGGCAGCTGCCACCGTACTTTTCTTCAGTGTTGAGCACTTTGTTCCAACTACTGTTGAGTGTATTTCGTGCGGCCTTAATCCTTTGCTTCTGCTTCTTCAGACTCCTCGCGGTGGCAATAAGCCTTCTATGGAGGTCCTCTTGCTCCAAGTGCCTTTCCGTGATGATGTGTGCATCATCGTCCGGACGTATCTCCTCTCCGGAGATAGGTTGATGAGCTTTACCCTTGGCGTCGCCGTGATCGGACAGCGGCTCCATACTATGTTCACCGTCCGCTGGTTGATCCTGCTCTGTCGCTGGGTCCATGTGGTCGCCGCATGCTTTGGAGTCTACTGGAGTATTATTCTTTCTTGCGCTATTATCACTGTTTTTGCCGAGGCGGGATTTGGAGCGGCGCCTACGTCGTCGCTTTGGTTTCTTCTCGAGGGAATTATCGTCTGCTGCATCCTTCCGTTCCTCGTCATTGTTTTCTTTGGGTGTATCCACCATGTATATATCATGTGATGAAGTGGCTATCCAGCACCCTGTGGGCGGTGGTTCCTGTTCCTCTCGTGCATCGTCGTCCATACCGTCGATGTCTTCGGAGTCGAAATCAAGAATGTCGGTTAGGTGGTCAACAGTAGCTATTAAGTGGGTGGTGAGTGGGGAATGAATTTCTTCGTTGTCTACTTCCCACTCGAGCAGGACATAGTTCGGCCAAGGGTCTCCTGACAAGGAGAGAGACCTTAATGAATTTAACACGTCTCCCAAGGGCGAGTGTTAAAAGATATCCGCGGAGGTAAACTCCATGATCGGTGCCCGATCAGATTCGATAGGCACGGACGCGGGTGGTTCGTAGCCTGTGCCCGGGGACGAATCCAAGGGTCCGACAACACAGGTCTCATAGGAAGTGAAGTTAGTATTCGGCTCTATCGCCACTGAGTGTGCGGCCTCCGTGGCGGGGTCCATCCACCCGTCCTCGGACGACACGATATGCTCCGGATTGAGGGCCGAAGTAGCCACAGGTGTGATCTCCCGAACACCGTCCGGCTGCAGAGCTAAGTCATGCTCGTCGTGACTATGCAGCGCACCTGACATGGGCTCAAATCTGTTGAATATCAAGTCTCCGCGGATGTCGGCATTATAGTTCAAGCTTCCAAACCTGACCTGATGGCCAGGGGCGTAGCTCTCCATCTGCTCCAGATGGCCAAGAGAGTTGGCCCGCAGTACGAAGCTGTCGAATACGAAGATCTGTCCGAGGAGAAAAACCTGACCCTGGATCGCATCTTTGCCGATGATCGAAGGAGCCATCAAACCTTGGTGATGACACAGTGGAACTCTCAATGAAAGCACCAATGTCAGTGCCAAAACCGGCGGATCTTGGGTAAGGGGTCCCGAACTGTGCGTCTAATGCGGATGGTAACATGAGGCAGGGGACACAATGTTTACCCAGGTTCGGGCCCTCTCGATGGAGGTAATACCCTACTTCTTGCTTGACTGATCTTGATGATATGAGTATTACAAGAGTTGATCTACCATGAGATCATAGAGGCTAAACCCTAGAAACTAGCCTATGATTATGATTGTTGTTCTCCTACGGACTAAACCCTCCAGTTTATATAGACATCGGAGGGGGCTAGGGTTACACAGAGTCGGTTACAAGGGAGGAGATCTACATATCCGAATTGCCAAGCTTGCCCTCCACGAGTCCCACCCGAACACGGGACGAAGTCTTCAATCTTGTATCTTCATAGTCCAACAGTCCGGCCAAAGTATATAGTCCGGCTTTCCGAGGACCCCCTAATCCAAGACTCCCTCAGACACCACCCGCGCCCATACACCAGGGTGAATGGCAAACACGGGAGACAGCAAAAAGCTATACACATGTAAGTATCCATTCAGAAAAACATACAAGCACAGTCCATACCATGCTACTGTGACCACCCCATCTAACATTTTCATAACTGCGTTTTTGTTCGCTCACTGTTGCGTGCAGCCACCTAACATTGAAGCTTACGTTCTTCCAAGGCTAGAGATGCGCTTTGACACTTTCAAAGAAGCAAAGGACTTTTATAGCGTCTATGCAAAGCATGCGGGTTTTGCTGTCAGGGAAGGCTCAAAGGTTGAGAAAAGAGTATGACTTTATTGCACGTGCTATGGAGTCTATGAATCGAAGGTGTCAGAAGCAAATAGACAGCGGAACAAGATGACAACAAGGACTAACTGCGGGGCTAAAATGAGGCTGCAGAGGGAAAAGGATGGAATACTTGCCGTAAAAGAGATAGTCTAGGAACACAACCATAGGCTACAGCTCACCCCCCAAATGCTTGTCTTCTTGCACTCCCAGAAAAACTTTGACAAAACATTCTTGGATTACGTCAAGTACCTGCAATTCAAAGGCATTGAACACGCACAAATCATGAGCATACTTCCTCGAAATGAATGCCAAAGACCTGATTAACCTGTAAGTACAAACTTGTTCTCCTCCCATAAACCCCCTCCGTCTTTTTTCCTATGTCAGTACAAACATATTACGCAACGCATGACATGATGCCAGTTCAACATGCATTTTTGAAAGACTATTCACTTTTAATATGTAGAAAAACAAAGAATTCAAGGATGGACGATGTGGACGATGTCCTAAAGACTTTCAACTTCTTTAGGGAGATGAAAGCTATAAATAGGGAATTCTTCGGTGACATGCAACTTGATGAGTCCGATAGAGTTAAGAACATATTCTGGGGGAACGCAAGCTGCCGAGGAGCATATCAGCACTTTGGTGACTGTGTAATGTTTGACACCACATATAAGACCAGCAAGTACCACATGCCGCTTGGGGTGTTTGTGGGTAGTAACAACCACTTACAGACTACATTCCTTGGTTTCGCCCTGATAAGAGATGAGGATGAAGATTCATTCAGATGGTTGTTCAAGACATTTTTTAAGGTGCATGAGAGGGAAGGCTCCTACATGCATCCTCATAGGTACAACCGCCAAAACCACCCCCAACCACCACCCCCACCCCCCTCCCAAAAAGGAAAATAACACAGTAAAAATGTTGTGTCAGTTCTATTGGTATATATGCACCACCATCTGCTGACCACTCCACATTTCTTTTCTCATTACCAAACCAGTGCCCGGCAATGGCTTTGGCAATCCCAGATGCTTTCAAGAACACGGTACACAAGCTGTGCTACTGGAACATTATGAAGAAGTACAGGGAACACCTCGCATACCCGTACAACCTACATGAAGACTTTAAGGATGAATTCACATCAATCCTCAACTGGCCCCTCATGCCAACTGAGTTTTAGGCTGCTTGGAGAAGACTTATGGATAAGTACAACATCCATGATGATGCCACGATGGTGGGCATGTGGAACGAGTGTGAGAGATGGATATCAACCTACTTCAAAGAAATTTTTGCGCCAAAATGACATCCACACAATGAAGTGAGAGCATGAGCTATGTGCTCAAGAAGAACTCCGTAAGTGAGAAACAAAACCTACATCGGTTTGTCAGCCAGGTAAACTCCTACTCAAAACAAGGAGGCAAATAGAGAACCAGGAGACAATGGGTAACCGGGTATAGCTCTATCACCTGTCGTAAGACAAAATAACATGCTTACTAAAGTAAAACTTTATTAGTTAGACAAGTTTTAGTTGTGAGAAAACTAATAATTTGGTCATCATTCTTGCATGGGCAGAAGGAATAAAACACGCTGACCTTCTATGGGTTTCACACCCAGATGGCAACGCTTTACTCACTAGCTGTGTATAGCGAGATCAGAAAGAGGCTAAAATTGAGTACACTCTTCACGGCGACTGATAACCCACTAGTATAGGGGATCAATTGTAGCCTATTTCGATAAGTAAGAGTGTCGAACCCAACGAGGAGCTAAAGGTAGAACAAATATTCCCTCTAGTTCTATCGACCACCGATACAACTCTACGCACGCTTAACATTCGCTTTACATAGAACAAGTATGAAACTAGAAGCACTTTGTAGGTGTAACGGGATAGGTTTGTAAGAATATAAAGAGCATGTAAATGAAAATTAGGGTTTGTTTAGGTAAAGAAGCAATAAAGTTAGTATAACGAGTGTGGAAAAGTGGTGGTAGGAGTTTCGAAATTGTCTGTAAGCAATTGACTACTTTACCAGACCGATAGCAAGTTTTATGTGGGAGAGGCCACTGCTAGCATGTCATCCATGACTTGGAATTCTATGCACTTATGATTGGAACTATTAGCAAGCATCCACAACTACTAACGTTCATTAAGGTAAAACCCAACCATAGCATTAAGATATATTGGCCCCCCTTCAATCCCGTATGCATCAATTTCTATACTAGGTTGAAGCTTCTGTCACTCTTACCCTCAAATACATAGTCCTATCAACATACAACTAACCCTATGGTGTGATCCACGCGCACGCTCATATGATGGGCACCAAAGGACATCAACATAACCACAAGCAATTTAAACCGATCATAGTAATTCACCAATTACCGATAGGACAACGAAAATCTACTCAGACATCATAGAATGGCAACACATCATTGGATAATAATATGAAGCATAAAGCACCATGTTCAAGTAGAGGGTACAGCGGGTTGCGGGAGAGTGGACCGCTGTAGATAGATGGGGGAAGGTGATCAAGATGTTGGTGAAGATTGAGGGAGTCCTGGACTAAGGGGTCCTCGGGCGTCCGGCGTGTTATCCATGGGCCGGACTGATGGGCTGTGAAGACATGAAGGCCGAAGACTGCGCCATGTCCGGATTGGACTCTACTTGGCGTGGAAGGCAAGCTTGGCGACCAAAGATTCCTTCTTATGTAACCGACTCCATGTAAACTGAAGAGGATAGTCCGGAGAGGACACCACATATACTCATTACCATACCCATATAGGCTAGACTTCTAGGGTTTAGCCATTACGATCTCGTGGTAGATCCACTCTTGTAACACTCATATTCATCAATATCAATCAAGCAGGATGTAGGGTTTTACCTCCATAGAGAGGGCCCAAACTTGGGTAAGCATTGTGTCCCCTGTCTCCTGTTACCATCAATACTAGGCGCACAGTTCGGGACCCCCTACCCGAGATCCGCCGGTTTTGACATGGACATTGGTGCTTTCATTGAGAGTTCCACTTTGTCATCGACAAAAGGTTCGATGGACCCCTCAATCATCAATAATGACGCTGCCCGAGGAGGAACCTTCCTCCACGGACAGATCCTCGTATTTGGGGCTTCACACTGCAGGCCAACTCGCTTGGCCATCTGGAGCAGATTGACAGCTACGCCCCTGGCCATCAGGTCGGATTCGGAATCTTGAACCATGCCATGGATGTCCATGGAGACTTGATCTTTGAGGGACTTGAGCCCGCGGCGATCGCTCCCCCTCATCCCGATGAACGTGACTTAAATCTGTCATCGGATCACACCCAGGAGATGGTTCCTACGACTGCAACGACCTTAGAGCCGAAGCAGATCGAGCCATCCGAGGCCTCAGAGTCCTCGGCATTGGAGCCGCACATGGACTCAAGCCCTGCAATATTCGCTTTAACGGAACTTCAGACTCGTCTCCGGCTATACGTTCCGGACTATGTATGCCCGCGGACACCAAGCTAGATTGGTTATCGATCTTCGAGTTCAGCGCCACGGACGTTTTCCAGCACTCGCCTTTGGGTGAAGAGCTAAAGTCTTTAAAGAATCTGTCTTTGGATAAGGACTCCTAGCCGAACTATTTTCGGTTCGAGCTAGAGACGGATGATGAGGAATTTTCCTTCCCACGTGCTTGACTATGGATGCGAAGACATCAACGGCATGAACGATGATGCCGACAAGGAACAAGGCCAAGACCAGCCATTTACTGGATGTTGGACGGCTACCTCTTCGTATGACGTGTACATGGTTGATACACCTAAAGAATCTGGCGATGACAAAGAATAGCCAGATGCGAATAGAGCCTCCGAGACACAGTCCAAACGTTGGCGGCCCAAACGCCGCCCCAAGCCCCGCCGCTCAAAGGACGGCAACACTGGCACTGGAGAGACCAGTACTCTGGGCGACACCAATGAAGACCCTGTCGGGGCTACATCCGAACAGGAACACGACAGCAGGCAAGACAACCCTGAAGAATAGGCCATAGAAGATAACGCGGAGGATGATAGTTACCATCCACCTTCCGAGGAGGACACAAGCCTTGGCAACGAAGACTTCATCATGCCTAAGGATCCTCTCGAGTAGGAGCACTTTAAGTTTCAGCTCATAGCCACTGCAAGGAGCCTAAAAAAGAAACAACATCTGCTTCAAGTTGAACAAAACCTGCTCGTCGACAGACGGACTAATGTCTTGATAGCCGAGCAATACGGCCTCCACCGCCTAGCCAAGAGCTACCCGAAGCGCAGACTGCCACCTCAATTCAATGAGGAGGCGCCGGAGCACATATCCCCCTCGCGTAGTGCGGACCGACCACCACGCGGTCGGGACAGGGCAGGTGAACGGCCACCCTGCGGTCGGAATAAAGCGGCAATTCAAGCCGAACAGCAGCCCACCCTACTGCCTTGCAAAAATAGGTACATACCAGCTCGAAACCATACATACGATCTTCGGCAGGAATTGGACAATAGAGCAGGACACAACAGATCTATATACGGATCGCGAGGACGTTCCCATACTCAGGACGACAGCTACCTATTCGGACGAGACAAACTCAATCACACCCGTGTCGATAACCACAGACGGACGTCGTCAGAGACACGCCATGACGCGGCCCGCTATAGAGGTGCCGCGCGCACACCCCCTCTCTTTCACAGACGAGGTGCTGGACCATGAATTCCGCGAGGGGTTCAAGCCTGTCAATATTGAATTATACGATGGAACAACCGACCCCGCAGTATGGATCGAAGATTTTATTCTCCACATACACATGGCCCGAGGAGATGATCTCCATGCCATAAAATACCTCTCATTAAAGCTCGAAGGACCAGCCCGACACTGGCTAAATAGCCTACCTGAGAACTCCATCGGCAGCTGGGAGGACTTGGAAGAAGCCTTCCTTCACAACTTCCAAGGTACGTATGTTCGGCCACCCAATGCCGACGACTTAAGCCACATAGTTGAACAACCTGGAGAATCAACCAGAAAATTCTGGACTAGGTTCCTAACCAAAAAGAACCAGATCGTTGACTTTCGGGATGCCAAAGCCCTAGCTGCCTTTAAGCATAGCATCCATGATGAATGGCTCGCCCGCCACCTTGGCCAAGAAAAGCCTAGGTCCATGGCAGCCCTCACGACACTCATGACCCTCTTTTGCGCGGGAGAGAACAGTTGGCTGGCTCGTAGTACAAACACAGCCAACAAAGCAAGCCCCTCCGAGGCCAAAAGCAGCACTAGCAAGCTCCAGCGCAACAGACACAAACGCCGAAGCAATGGCGATAACACCGATGACACTACAATTCACGCCGGATTCAGTGGCTCCAAGTCCAGCCGGCGAAAGAAGCCCTATAAAAGGAACGGCGGAGGACCATCCAGTTTGGACCGCATACTTGACCGTCCGTGCCAGATACATGGCACCCTAGACAAACCGGCCAACCATACTAACAGAGAATGTCGGATCTTTAAGCAAGCTAGCAAGGTAAATAGCGTAAACAAGGAAGGGGAATCACAGAGCGAGGACGAAGATGAGGAGCCACGGCAGCCGAACACTGGGGGGCAGAAGAAATTCCCACCTCAAGTCAAAACGGTGAACATGATATACGCCACACACACATCCCCAAAAGGAAGCGCAAGCGCGCACTCAGGGATGTTTATGCAGTAGAGCCAGTCGCCCCCAAATTTAACCCATGGTCGTCAGTCCCGATCACCTTTGATCATCGTGATCATCCAACTAGCATTCGTCATGGCGGTTCGGCTGCATTGGTACTCGACCCAATCATCGACGGATTTCACATGACACGAGTTTTAATGGATGGTAGCAGCAGCCTCAACCTGCTCTATCAGGATACAGTACGCAAGATGGGCATTAATCC